>NC_091305.1:0-47500 GCF_038502225.1 Cherax quadricarinatus
CCCCCTTTGTGGAATAGAGACTTTCGGTGTTATACTATTATTATCTGTTAAAATATATAAAAAATACCATGGTATTGTCCCTATTTTATTATTATTATTATTATTGTTAGGTAGGATTTCTTATGTATATAGAGCATAAGTCTCGGAACCATCCGGTGAATTGTTCAATTGTTTATGTCCGGCTGACTGACGTTTGGGTTAGGTGATCCAACCTGACGACGGGTCAACAGACTGGCAGGTAGTCAGTCCGCTCCCTGCTCTAGCCTTGACAACTGATCGTATATTGGTTCTCTCTTAGGGTGTACAGTTTGAATGGGTTTGAGAATTAGTCTCTAGAGCTGACTCAGTTTGTTCCTCATTGCTCTGAAAGATTCTTTTGATATTTATATTCTTGGTCAGTTCAGTAATCCATATAGATACGTCTTCCCAGACAAACTCTTGCTTTCTACTTCCTTTACGGCCGGATTCAAAGGTCTTGTTGAATCTTGTACATTTTGTAGTTTGAGTTTACACAGTCTTGTTAAGACAAAGACGTAAATGTTAGTGAAGACTTAATTACAGGAAGAATAATTAATCTTCCTTATTAATGTGATACTTCCATGATATTGAACTAAATATGTATATTGTAAATTTATTGTGCAAAGTATTAAGATAATATTAGGTACAGAGAAAAGATATTGTATTTAAATACTTTAATAAATCTGAATATTATTCTATGGAGTTTCCCAGTTGAAATTATTTCCCCTAGACTCTAAAATACCTTTAACTAACTAATCCAAAATCTTGTTGCATAAGAAAAAAATAGTAACAGACCACATTCTGAAGTTCTTTATAAAATTTCTTATTTGCAACAGGCTGCAAGACTCTTTATGAGGCAAGACTGCTTACACCTTAAGTGTGCTCCACTTTCTTGGACTGCCTGCCCCATGTCTCATCTGTGATTTCTTGACAGAATAGAGAACAGAGCAAGATGACTTATCTCTTGTCTGAACCCAGCCTGGACAGCTCCATCATTTCAGCAGAGCCTTCAACACTGGAGGGATGTGGGTTGCCTTAATGTTGTAGACAAGGCCAATAGTGTCAAAGTACCTCCACTCCAAGGACAGAAAGAAGTGAGCTTCTACACCGCAAGATGGGCAGCAAGCAGCAACTACATTCTGACTGTACCCTACTCCAGAACATCACTTTGTCTGAGATCATTTATTCCTAAGACGATTCTAAAATGGAACATGTTCTTACAACATAACTGAAATAAAGTCAGTTGACCAAATTAACTTGCTGGCCCACATATGCCTCCAATTTCATTTGTAAGCTACAGGTACACATAAGTACAATTACCATACATATTTGTAAAATACCCACCAGGATAACCCAAAAAAAGTCAAAATCAATTGTGGTCATAAAATAAAAAGGTTTTTAAATGAGTTGAAGTTAAGTAACAGCTCTTATAAATAAAGATAGGAACTTTTAACCCAACTCTTTAAATATCCTTCTGTAAATATAAAGAAACTTACACTGGTAGGGAGCCAGAGAGTGTATATAGGCTGCAGGAGGAACTTGGCATCAGGGATGGTTAGAAGTTTGGGTGAGTTCACTGCCCCGTATATACCACTGATGATCAATGTGGCATGTGGCACCACCTGAAACAACCAGTGAAATGAAAGAAAACACATACAAGTTCTATGCACAGTGAGAAGATACAAAAGTTCTATATACAGTGAAGATATATACAAGTTCTAGTATATACTTTGAAAATATATACAAACTCTACATACAGTGAAAATACAGTGGACCCCCGCATAGCGAACTTAATCCGTGCAAGAGGGCTGGTCGTTATGCGAAATGTTCGCTATGCGAATTAATTTTCCCCATAAGAAATAATGGAAATAAAATTAATCCGTGCAAGACACCCAAAAGTATGAAAAAAATTTTTTTTTACCACAAAAAAATGTTAATTTTAGTACACACAAACTGAAAAAGGCATGCACAATTACATGACACTTACTTTTATTGAAGATCTGGTGATGATTGATGGGATGGGAGGAGGGGAGAGAGAGTGTTAGTGTTTAGAAGGGGAATCCCCTTCCATTAGGACTTGAGGTAGCAAGTCCTTTTCTGGGGTTACTTCCCTTCTTCTTTTAATGCCACTAGGACCAGCTTCAGAGTCACTGGACTTCTTTCGCACAACATATCTGTCCATAGTGGCCTGTACCTCTCGTTCCTTTATGATTTGTCTAAAGTGGTTCACAACAGTGTCATTGTAACAGTCACCAGCACGGCTTGCAATAGCTGTGTGAGGGTGATTTTCATCAAAAAAGGTTTGCACTTCAAGCCATTTTGTACACATTTCCTTAATCTTTGAAGTAGGCAATTCCTTCAATTTCTCTCTCCCCTCCTTTGAACCAGTTTCCCCAGGTCTGGCCTCTTGCTCTTGAAGTTGATCTATCAGCTCATCAGTGGTTAGTTCTTCATTGTCCTCCTCCACCAACTCTTCCACATCCTCCCCACTAACCTCCAACCCCAAGGACTTCCCCAATTCCACAATTGATTCCTCAACTGGTATACTACTCCTCTCAGGGTTAGCCTCAAACCCTTCAAAATCCTTTTTGTCTACACATTCTGGCCACAGTTTCTTCCAAGCAGAGTTCAAGGTTCTCTTAGTCACTCCCTCCCAAGCCTTACCTATAAGGTTTACACAATTGAGGATATTAAAGTGATCCTTCCAAAACTCTTTTAGAGTCAATCGAGTGTCTGTGGTCACTTCAAAGCACTTTTGAAACAGAGCTTTTGTGTACAGTTTCTTGAAGTTGGAAATGACCTGCTGGTCCATGGGCTGCAGGAGAGGAGTGGTATTAGGAGGCAAAAACTTCACCTTAATGAAGCTCATGTCCCCATAAAGTCGCTCTGCCACGTCTGTAGGATGACCAGGGGCATTGTCTAACACCAGGAGGCACTTAAGGTCTAATTTCTTTTCAGTTAGGTAATCTTTCACATTGGGGGCAAATGCATGGTGTAACCAGTTATAGAAAAATTCCCTAGTGACCCATGCCTTACTGTTTGCCCTCCACAGCACACACAAATTATCCTTGAGGACATTCTTTTGCCTGAACGCTCTGGGAGTTTCAGAGTGATACACTAATAAAGGCTTAACTTTGCAATCACCACTAGCATTGGCACACATCAACAAAGTAAGCCTGTCTTTCATAGGCTTATGTCCTGGGAGTGCCTTTTCCTCCTGAGTAATGTAGGTCCTGCTTGGCATTTTCTTCCAGAACAGGCCTGTTTCATCACAATTAAACACTTGTTCAGGTTCCAGTCCTTCAGTTTCTATGTACTCCTTGAATTCCTGCACATATTTTTCAGCCGCTTTGTGGTCCGAACTGGCAGCCTCACCATGCCGTATCACACTATGGATGCCACTACGCTTCTTAAATCTCTCAAACCAACCTTTGCTGGCCTTAAATTCACTCACATCATCACTAGTTGCAGGCATTTTTTTAATTAAATCGTCATGCAACTTCCTAGCCTTTTCACATATGATCGCTTGAGAGACGCTATCTCCTGCTAGCTGTTTTTCATTTATCCACACCAATAAGAGTCTCTCAACATCTTCCATCACTTGCGATCTTTGTTTCGAAAACACAGTTAAACCTTTGGCAACAACAGCTTCCTTGATTGCCGTTTTCTTGCCCACAATAGAAGCGATGGTTGATTTTGGTTTCTTGTACAACCTGACCAGGTCGGTGATACGTACTCCACTTTCATACTTATCAATGATCTCTTTCTTCATTTCAATGGGTATTCTTACCCTTTGAGGTGTAGGGTTGGCACTAGAAGCTTTCTTGGGGCCCATGGTCACTTATTTTCCACAAACAGCACCGAAAACACTGTAATAATACGAAATATTCCGAGTGTATGCTTGAATGTTACCGCGGAGGCTGGCTGGTAAACAATGGGACGGGCGGCACATGTGAGGCTGGCTGAGGGCACATTGGACGCGTCTCGGACGAAGGTCGCTGAGCGGGTTTTTGTCCACTATGCGGGGCAAAATTTTAGCGAACAAAGCGTTCGCTATGCGGATTGTTCGCTATGCAAGGCGTTCGCTATGCGGGGGTCCACTGTACTATATACAATTTCTACATACAGTCAAAATATATACAATCTCTACATACAGTGAAAAGTTGTATGATTCAGGGTTGGCCTCCCATACTTTTGCCATTGTTCGGTAAGAAAATTATCTTACAATCAAGAAAACTGTTCTTATGACCAAGAAAATGACCTTATGATAAGAAATTAATTTGGTGAGCAGGACAATGACCTTGCATGCAGGACTGTATGCAAGACTGTTCAACTGCCTCCCAGCATACATAAGGGGGATTACCAATAGACCCCTGGCTGTCTTCATGCAGGCACTGGACAAGCACCTAAAGTCGGTACCTGACCAGCCAGGCTGTGGCTCGTACGTTGGATTGTGTGCAGCCAGCAGTAACAGCCAGGTTGATCAGGCTCTGAGCCACCAGGTGGTCTGGTCACAGACCGGGCAGTGGGGGCGTTGACCCCCGGAACTCTCTCCAGGTAAACAATGACCTTGTGAGCAGGGCAATAACCTTGTGAGCAGGACAATGACCTTCTATGCAGGACAATGACCTTGTGAGCAGGACAATAACCTTGTGAGCAGGACAATAACCTTGTGAGCAGGACAATGACCTTGTGAGCAGAACAATAACCTTGTGAGCAGGACAATGGCCTTGTGAGCAGGACAATGACCATGTGAGCAGGACAATAACCTTGTAAGCAGGACAATGACCATGTAAGCAGGATAATGACCTTGTAAGCAGGACAATAACCATGTGAGCAAGACAATGACTTTGTGAGCAGGGCAATGACCTTGTGAGCAAAAAATGCTGACCTTGTGAGCAAAGACAGATGTATCTCTCAGGATGTTATTCATATTCAACAGTATCGTACTGTCCACTATCTTTACGAACCAAGTGATCGCAGCGGTTCACCTCACAACAGTAAATCTTGTTGGTCGCTGCTCACAAAAAGAAAATAAGTCACACAGGGGAAATAAACATGGCATGGTTTGTGACCAGTTAGTGATGGAGGTTTGAGCCTTCACCCAGTAATCCAACTGGTGTGGGTCACATCATGGGGACAAAATTACCGTATTTCACAGCTTATGACTTGTTTTGTTTCAATGGTTCAGCATCGGATATAACTGGGAGAGCTACAGCCCACCCCACACCCCAAACTTATAGCTCCCGTAACTGACCTTCAGTTTATAGGAAGCAGTGGTTTTTGGGAGACATTTCATGGGAAGATGCATCTAATAAGCTGCAAAACACAATAACCTAAGTTGTAGAAAATGTTCTGCATAATAAGAGATTTTCTATTTACATACATAGTAGTATGTTACTGATGTTAGCAATGATCTGTATAGTACCTTGTACAGTTAGTCCTTGACTTACAAACACATTCAGAATCTTGTGTATTATATCATTACAGGTGGCCCTCCATATTCGCGAGGGTTGGGGATCAAGAACCTCGCGAATCTTGAAAATTCGCAAATGTTTGGTGCACAAATATGATGTAGGGAAATATAATAATACTGTACTGTAGCAGTCGCAAATGTTTTGATGTGCAAATATATTGCAGGGAATATTAATAATAGCATTTACTTAGCCTAACAATATTGCTTCCTTAACCTACTGAACCACGAACAATCATAAAACACATGAAAACTTCATAAAATATTGTATATACATGTTATGATTGGGCGGCTGGGCATTCATGAATATTCGAAGCTCGCAAAAGTGGAACTCACAAAAGTGGAGGGCTAGCTGTATTGTGTATAATATCATTATTATACACAATACAGAAAGTCCCCAACGTGTTATGAACATTATAGACAATACACGAGATTCTCGACGTGTTTGTAAGTCAAGGATTTACTGTACATGTACTTGCATATTACTATTATTATTATTAATCATGTTAAACAGTTCTTACAACCAAAATGCTCACCCAAACTTTATTTTCAAGCACCAACATGAACAAAAGTTTAGAATTACAGTAACAGTAGAAACATCACTGGTGCTCCTTGACTTACAATGGGATTATGTTCCAAAGAACCCATCGTAAGTTGAAAATATCGTAGTAGAATATAAATATGATACCTGGAGTTTACCTGGAGAGAGTTCCGGGGGTCAATGCCCCCGCGGCACGGTCTGTGACCAGGCCTCCTGGTGGATCAGAGCCTAATCAACCAGGCTGTTACTGCTGGCTGCACACAAACCAACATATGAGCCACAGCCCGGCTGATCAGGAACCGACTTTAGGTGCTTGTCCAGTGCCAGCTTGAAGACTGCCAGGGGTCTGTTGGTAATCCCCCTTATGTATGCTGGGAGGCAGTTGAACAGTCTCAGGCCCCTGACACTTATTGTATGGTCTCTTTAACGTGCTAGTGACACCCCTGCTTTTCATTGGGGGGATGTTGCATCGTCTGCCAAGTCTTTTGCTTTCGTAGTGAGTGATTTTCGTGTGCAAGTTCGGTACTAGTCCCTCTAGGATTTTCCAGGTGTATATAATCATGTATCTCTCCCGCCTGCGTTCCAGGGAATACAGGTTCAGGAACCTCAAGCGCTCCCAGTAATTGAGGTGTTTTATCTCCGTTATGCGCGCCGTGAAGGTTCTCTGTACATTTTCTAGGTCAGCAATTTCACCTGCCTTGAAAGGTGCTGTTAGTGTGCAGCAATATTCCAGCCTAGATAGAACAAGTGACCTGAAGAGTGTCATCATGGGCTTGGCATCCCTCGTTTTGAAAGTTCTCATTATCCATCCTGTCATTTTTCTAGCAGATGCGATCGATACAATGTTATGGTCCTTGAAGGTGAGATCCTCTGACATGATCACTCCCAGGTCTTTGACGTTGGTGTTTCTCTCTATTTTGTGGCCAGAATTTGTTTTGTACTCTGATGAAGATTTAATTTCCTCGTGTTTACCATATCTGAGTAATTGAAATTTCTCATCGTTGAACTTCATATTGTTTTCTGCAGCCCACTGAAAGATTTGGTTGATGTCCGCCTGGAGCCTTGCAGTGTCTGCAATGGAAGACACTGTCATGCAGATTCGGGTGTCATCTGCAAAGGAAGACACGGTGCTGTGGCTGACATCCTTGTCTATGTCAGATATGAGGATGAGGAACAAGATGGGAGCGAGTACTGTGCCTTCTGGAACAGAGCTTTTCACCGTGCCTGCCTCGGACTTTACTCTGTTGACTACTACTCTCTGTGTTCTGTTAGTGAGGAAATTACAGATCCATCGACCGAGTTTTCCTGTTATTCCTTTAGCACGCATTTTGTGTGCTATTACGCCATGGTCACACTTGTCGAAGGCTTTTGCAAAGTCTGTATATATTACATCTGCATTCTTTTTGTCTTCTAGTGCATCTAGGACCTTGTCGTAGTGATCCAATAGTTGAGACAGACAGGAGCGACCTGTTCTAAACCCATGTTGCCCTGGGTTGTGTAACTGATGGGTTTCTAGATGGGTGGTGATCTTGCTTCTTAGGACTCTTTCAAAGATTTTTATGATATGGGATGTTAGTGCTATCGGTCTGTAGTTCTTTGCTGTTGCTTTACTGCCCCCTTTGTGGAGTGGGGCTATGTCTGTTGTTTTTAGTAACTGTGGGACGACCCCCGTGTCCATGCTCCCTCTCCATAGGATGGTAAAGGCTCGTGATAGGGGCTTCTTGCAGTTCTTGATGAACACGGAGTTCCATGAGTCTGGCCCTGGGGCAGAGTGCATGGGCATGTCATTTATCGCCTGTTCGAAGTCATTTGGCGTCAGGATAACATCAGATAGGCTTGTGTTAACCAAATTCTGTGGCTCTCTCATAAAAAATTCATTTTGATCTTCGACTCTCAGTCTGGTTAGTGGCTCGCTAAAAGCTGAGTCATATTGGGACTTGAGTAGCTAACTCATTTCCTTGCTGTCATCTGTGTAGGACCCATCTTGTTTAAGTAAGGGCCCAATACTGGACGTTGTTCTCGACTTTGATTTGGCATAGGAGAAGAAATACTTTGGGTTTCTTTCGATTTCATTTATGGCTTTTAGTTCTTCCCGCGATTCCTGACTCCTATAAGATTCCTTTAGCTTAAGTTCGATGTTTGCTATTTCTCTGACCAGTGTCTCCCTACGCATTTCAGCTAGATTGACCTCTTTTAGCCGCTCTGTTATTCTTTTCCGTCGCCTGTAAAGAGAGCGCTTGTCTCTTTCTATTTTACATCTACTCCTCCTTTTTCTTAGAGGAATAAGTCTTGTGCATACATCGAGTGCCACCAAGTTAATCTGTTCTAGGCATAAGTTGGGGTCTGTGTTGCTTAGTATATCTTCCCAGCTTATATCGGTTAGGACTTGGTTTACTTGGTCCCACTTTATGTTTTTGTTATTGAAGTTGAATTTGGTGAATGCTCCCTCGTGACTAATAAATAAATAACAAATTAATAACTACTCTCACTGAATCAGTAAATAAACAAATAATTACTGTAACTAAATACAGCCTCTCCTCACTTAGCAATGTACTCGTTTACCAACGCCACCCAGGATAACCCAGGGTAGGGAGGGTTAGCCACCCAGGATAACCCAGGGTAGGGAGGGTTAGCCACCCAGGATAACCCAGGGTAGAGAGGGTTAGCCACCCAGGATAACCCAGGATAGGGAGTGTTAGCCACCCAGGATAACCCAGGGTAGGGAGGGTTAGCCACCCAGGATAACCCAAGGTAGGGAGGGTTAGTCACCCAGGATAACCCAAGGTAGGGAGTGATACTGGACTGGTGTGGGTCACATCCTGGGTGTTAGTGGACTGGTGTGGGTCACATCCTGGGTGTTAGTGGACTGGTGTGGGTCACATCCTGGGTGTTAGTGGACTGGTGTGGGTCACATCCTGGGTGTTAGCAGACTGGTGTGGGTCACATCCTGGGTGTTAGTGGACTGGTGTGGGTCACATACTGGGTGTTAGTGGACTGGTGTGGGTCACATCCTGGGTGTTAGTGAACTGGTGTGGGTCACGTCCTGGGTGTTTGTGGACTGGTGTGGGTCATGCCCTGGGTGTTAGCAGACTGGTGTGGGTCACATCCTGGGTGTTAGTGGACTGGTGTGGGTCACATCCTGGGTGTTAGTGGACTGGTGTGGGTCACATCCTGGGTGTTAGTGGACTGGTGTGGGTCACATACTGGGTGTTAGTGGACTGGTGTGGGTCACATCCTGGGTGTTAGTGAACTGGTGTGGGTCACGTCCTGGGTGTTAGTGGACTGGTGTGGGTCACATCCTGGGTGTTAGTGGACTGGTGTGGGTCACATCCTGGGTGTTAGTGGACTGGTGTAGGTCACATCCTGGGTGTTAGTGGACTGGTGTGGGTCACATCCTGGGTGTTAGTGGACTGGTGTGGGTCACATCTTGGGTGTTAGTGGACTGGTGTGGGTCACATCCTGTGTTAGCACTGGTGTGGGTCACATCCTGGGTGTTAGTGGACTGGTGTGGGTCACATCTTGTGTTAGTGAACTGGTGTGGGTCACATCTTGTTAGTGAACTGGTGTGGGTCACATCTTGTTAGTGAACTGGTGTGGGTCACATTCTGGTACAAAACTGGCATAATTTGCGGGAAATGCTCAGCATAACAAGGGACTTTCTATGTATTTGCATGTCATTAACAACACTCCTGTTGCTAGACATAATGAGGGCAAATTCCTGGGCCAGCACCTCGACACCAACCTGAAATTCAGCCCCCATATCCAACACATAACAAAAGTATCCAAAACAGTTGGGACAAACAGTTTCGGACTACCCGAGGGTTGACTTAGTACCGTCCTGGTGAACGTTTTTCCACTATTATTCCCTCCTCTGTCACCTGGCTCCGTTATGTTGACATTTAACTTGTATGCTCCTGCTGATAAATTTAATTACTTGGAGCTCCCAACTTGTGCTCATTCTGAGCCTACTCTTATTATTGGCGATTACAATGCGAGACACAAAAGCATTGGAAACTCACAGTTTGGTAATCGTAATGGCAATCAACTGTTGTCACTCTTAAACAGTCATGATAATGTCCAAATTGTAGGTGACCTTGAACCCACACATATCTATGGAGGCGTCCTTGATCTGTGCCTGGGCTTCAACATTACTTCTGCCAGCTGTGAGTCTTTCATTGTAACAGATATAGCGTCTGATCATTTCCCTAGGCTAACCTCTCTAGATATTGGTAATACTATCCTTCCTGGTGGGATATTCAAACGGAAACGTTTTAATGTTCCCACAGATCAGCATGATGACTTTGTTGCACATGTGACTGACTGGTATAATTCCTATGAGTGTTCCTCTGTAGAGACCTTTAACAATGATCTTGTGAGCAGTATTCAGAACTACTTAGAGCCGCCACTGCAACCTCTTGGTACTCTAAACCCAACAAACTTCCATAATAATCATTTTATGCTCAGTAAGGCAGATGATTGCAACATTCCTTTCACTAATTATGAACTTGATGCAGCACTAACTAAGGGCAACTCCACGTCGCCTGGTGAGGATGGTATTACTTACAACATACTCAGATTGCTGTGTCGAGTACCAGGTAATCCATTACTTGAATTATATAACATGAGCTATGTAACTGGGGAGCTCCCTCAATCTTGGACCAACAGCCTCATCATTCCAATTCCTAAGCCCAATCAACAAAATGCATTTCGCCCAATATCTCTTACTAGCTGCTTGTGTAAAACATTTGAGAGAATGATTCTTAATCGTCTCATGTACAGAATCAAACAATTTTTGTCTCCCCGGTTACATGGTTTCATGCATGGAAGGAGCGTGCATCATTGCATAGCCACCTTTCTCACCCTGCACACTGACAGCTCCTACACTACCTTCCTTGACCTTAAATCTGCTTTCGATGTAGCCAACCGACATGTAATAATTAGTGAACTTGCCAGAATGGATGTTGGAGGATGGCTTCTCCGCTGGATTAAAGGTTACCTGTCCAACAGAAAATCGTCTGTGTTGTTCTAGGGACATAGAAGTGTAACTAAAGACTTTGAATTAGGAACCCCACAGGGAGGTGTGCTCAGTCCCACACTGTTCAATATTCTAATTAATGCATTACTTAATGCTATGCCTAGTCAGCCCCATAATTATGTGATTAGTTTTGCTGATGATATAATGATTCACACCACCGGATTCTCCAACACCCAAAACATTCTTAATCATGTACTAGCCTCGTGTCAGGACCTGGGGTTGATAATCTCTACTGATAAAACAAAGATACTCAATAGGCGTCCTCCTCGACAGAGAGGCACAGTTCGTCAGATCCAATTGCATGATGGGTCTCTTCTAGAATATGTAAGCAGATACAGGTATCTAGGCTTTGAGGTTCCACTACTTGGACCTGTTGTAACAAGACTTTGTCGCCAATACAAAGAACGACTAAGAGCACTTAGAGTTGTGGCAGGGCTTCACCCCAGGTATGGTGCTAATGTTAAAATTGTGAAAATGATGTATCTTGCTTATATTAGATCATTGGTTGATTATGCTGCGCCACTACTTGCTCTTGTGTCTGACTGGAAGCTTGGAGGGCTGGAAAAACTGCAGAACGAAGCAATGAGGATCATTTTAGGATGCCCTCGTACTGCCAAAATTTTAAATATGCAAAAAGAACTTGATATTCCAAGCATCAGAGATCGTGTTACTGAAAGAAATATCCTAATTGGGGTTAATATGCTCAGGCAAGCTCATTCAAACCCCTGCACAGAAGCCCTCCAAACTTTCCTCAGCACTGGTGAACACTCCTCCAGATGGATCGAAAAGACTGGAACCGACCTCCGCATGAATCAGATACATGATCTATGTCAAGTAAGGCAACAGCGGCACTTCTCCGCTCCATGGAATATTACCCCATTCCAAACTACCATTCCTCCATTTCCCCCCAAACTACTTCTTAAATCACAACCAAAACTTCGCCTTGAAGCCAAACATGAGGCCTTAAGCTGTATTGATAACTTAGTCACACAGCACACACTCTCGCAAATTATTTACGTTGATGGTTCTGTTCACCAATCCACTGGTGCAGCTGGTAGTGCTGCTGTTGTCGTACAGAGTGATGGCTCTCTTAAAGAAATTGGAGCACGCATCAATAATTGGGCCTCTACCCTTCAGACAGAACTGTTTGCCATACTCCTTGCACTGAAATGCATCTATGTATCAAAGATTGACAGTTTAATTGTAACTGATTCTCTGTCATCCATAAATGCTCTCAACTCATTAAGCATAAATTGTGGCATGCTTGTGTCAGAAGCCAGACACAGGTATGGTAGGATTGTGGACAGTGGAGTCAGAGTGCACATGCTGTGGATTCCATCTCACATTGGTCTTCAGATGCATGATAGAACTGATAAATTGGCTAAGCTGTATGCTTTCAAAGAGGGAGTAGATTACAATCTTGGCTTGTCAGGTAGTAGTTTGAGAACAATAATACGAAAAGAACTTCAGCTGAATTTTATGGACTTAAGGCTCAGGGAGATTGACACCAGTGAGTCCATCTATCATCATTCTATCATGCAGGAGGAGCCACATGTCTATGGTGCATCCAACAAAATAAGCAGACTCTTGGATGTCACTACCGCCCGGCTCCGGCTGGGTTACAAGTATCTTTGGCAGGTTAAATCACCACCACCAGATGTAGACCAAACGAAATGTAAACTTTGCCAGATGGATTATTGTCACACCCTGCGTCATTATGTACTGGAGTGCGATAAAATTAATGAATTTAGAAACAACTCACTCAGAAGTGTTCAAGAAATGGCTAAGTATTTTATTCACAGTGGTATATTACAGACCATTCTGGAGAAATACCCAGACTTTGCTAGCTGTAAATAAAGCATTACCACATATGTACATGTGTGTGTGTGTGTGTGTGTGTGTACTCACCTATTTGTGGTTGCAGGGGTCGAGTCTTAGCTCCTGTGTGTGTGTGTGTGTGTGTGTGTGTGTGTGTGTGTGTGTGTGTGTGTGTGTGTGTGTGTGTGTGTGTGTGTGTGTGTGTGTGTGTGTACTCACCTATTTGTACTCACCTATTTGTGGTTGCAGGGGTCGAGTCCTAGCTCCTGGCCCCGCCTCTTCACCGGTTGCTACTAGGCCCTCTCTCTCCCCGCTCCATGAGCTTTATCAAACCTCGTCTTAAAACTGTGTATGGTTCCTGCCTCCACTACGTCATTTTCTAGGCTATTCCACTGCCTTACAACTCTATGACTGAAGAAATACTTCCTACTATCTCTCTGACTCATTTGTGTCTTCAACTTCCAATTGTGGCCTCTTGTTTCTGTGTCCCCTCCCTGGAACATCCTGTCTTTGTCCACCTTGTCTATTCCACGCAGTATTTTATATGTCGTTATCATGTCTCCCCTGACCCTCCTGTCCTCCAGTGTGGTCAGGCCGATTTCCCTTAATCTTTCCTCATAGGACATTCCCCTTAGCTCTGGAACTAACCTTGTCGCAAACCTTTGTACTTTCTCTAGTTTCTTGACGTGCTTTATCAAGTGCGGGTTCCAAACAGGTGCTGCATACTCCAGTATGGGCCTGACATACACGGTGTACAGTGTCTTGAATGATTCCTTACTAAGGTATCGGAATGCTGTTCTCAGGTTTGCCAGGCGCCCATATGCTGCAGCAGTTATCTGATTGATGTGTGCTTCCGGAGACATGCTCGGTGTTATACTCACCCCAAGATCTTTCTCCTTGAGTGAGGTTTGCAGTCTTTGGCCACCTAGCCTATACTCTGTCTGTGGTCTTCTGTGCCCCTCCCCCATCTTCATGACTTTGCATTTGGCAGGATTAAATTCGAGAAGCCATTTGCTGGACCAGGTGTCCAGTCTGTCCAGGTCTCTTTGAAGTCCTGCCTGGTCCTCATCAGATTTAATTCTCCTCATTAACTTCACATCATCTGCAAACAGGGACACTTCTGAGTCTAACCCTTCCGTCATGTCGTTCACATATACCAAAAATAGCACTGGTCCTAGGACCGACCCCTGTGGGACCCCGCTCGTCACAGGTGCCCACTGTGATACATCATTACGTACCATGACTCGTTGTTGCCTCCCTGTCAGGTATTCTCTGATCCATTGCAGTGCCCTTCCTGTTATATGCGCCTGATGCTCTAGCTTCTGCACTAATCTCTTGTGAGGAACTGTGTCAAAGGCCTTCTTGCAGTCCAAGAAGATGCAATCAACCCACCCCTCTCTCTCTTGTCTTACTTCTGTTATTTTATCATAAAACTCCAGAAGGTTTGTGACACAGGATTTGCCTTCCGTGAATCCGTGCTGGTTGGCATTTATACTCCTGTTCCGTTCCAGGTGCTCCACCACTCTCCTCCTGATAATCTTCTCCATAATTTTGCATACTATACACGTCAATGACACAGGTCTATAGTTTAGTGCCTCTTTTCTGTCTCCTTTTTTAAAAATGGGAACTACATTTGCCGTCTTCCATACCTCAGGTAGTTGCCCAGTTTCCAGGGATGTGTTGAAGATTGTGGTAAGTGGCACGCACAACATATCTGCTCCCTCTCTAAGGACCCACGGGGAGATGTTGTCTGGTCCCATTGCCTTTGAGGTATCGATGTCCCTTAGCAGTTTCTTCACCTCCTCCTCATCTGTATGTATGTCGTCCAACACTTGTTGGTGTATTCCTTGCTGGTGTCCCCATCTGGTCTGTCCCCCCAGAGTCCTTCCTGTCTCTACTGTAAATACTTCCTTAAATCTCGTGTTGAGCTCCTCACATACCTCTTGATCGTTTCTTGTGAGTTCTCCACCTTCTTTCCTCAGCCTTATCACCTGGTCCTTGACTGTTGTCTTCCTCCTAATGTGGCTATACAGCAGTTTCGGGTCAGATTTGACTTTCGATGCTATGTCGTTTTCATACTGTCGCTGGGCCTCCCTCCTTATCTGTGCATACTCGTTTCTGGCTCTTCTACTAATCTCCTTGTTTTCCTGGGTCCTATGCCTCCTGTACCTTTTCCATTCTCTGTTGCACTTAGTTTTTGCCTCCCTACACCTTCGGGTAAACCAAGGACTCGTTTTGGTCTTCCTATTATTTCCGTTTCCCTTGGGAACAAAACTTTCCTCTGCCTCCTTGCACTTTGTTGCCACATATTCCATCATCTCGTTTACTGATTTTCCTACCATTTCTCTGTCCCACTGAACCTCCTGCAGGAAGTTTCTCATACCTGTGTAGTCCCCCCTTTTATAGTTTGGCCTGTCCCCTTCAGTTCCTGTTACCTTCTCCACTTGTAACTCTACTATATAGTCAAAACTCAGAACCACATGATCGCTAGCTCCAAGGGGCCTCTCATAAGTGATGTCCTCAATGTCTGAACTGCTCAGGGTGAACACAAGATCCAGTCTTGCTGGCTCATCCTCCCCTCTCTCTCTGGTTGTGTCCCTGACATGTTGATGCATGAGGTTTTCAAGTACCACATCCATCATCTTGGCTCTCCATGTTTCGGGACCCCCATGTGGCTCCAGGTTTTCCCAGTCGATCTCCCTGTGGTTGAAATCGCCCATTACCAGTAACTTTGCTCTGCTCGAGTGAGCTCTTCTTGCCACCTCAGCCAGTGTGTCCACCATCACCCTGTTGTTTTCTTCGTACTCCTCTCTTGGCCTCCTGCAGTTCTGTGGTGGGTTATACATCACTCCAATGACTACTTTATGTTCTCCGGACTGAATTGTACCTACAATGTAGTCTCTTTCTCCAATCATGTCCATGCCTTCCATTTCCTCAAATCCCCATCGGTGTTTTATGAGCAGTGCAACCCCTCCTCCCCCTCTACTCCTTCTATCTTTCCTCAGGATCTGATATCCTGTTGGGAAGATTGTGTCTGTTATTGTCTCAGCGAGTTTTGTTTCTGTGACTGCTATGATGTCTGGGGATTTTTCACTGATTCTTTCATTCCACTCCTCATGTTTATTCATTATTCCATCCGCGTTTGTGTACCAAACCTTTAGTTTCTTTTCTATCATTGTGGTCATGCAAGAATATTGGGGTTGGGGGAGCGAGAGCCTTGGTGGGGGCCTATATGGGGCTGTGGTGTAGGTGGGGTTTGTGTTGATGGGGGTGGGGTCAGAATGCCCATAAGGGACAGCTGTTGGGGTGAGGTTTGTGATATGGGGATTGGTGGCAGAGGGAACAGTGAGTGGGTTGTAGTATAGGTTGCTCAGTTGCGTTGGGAATGTCGCGGGTGGAGTCTTTTGGTGGGAGATTCTGTGGGGTGTGTTTGCCCTTCCTCCTGTGTCTGGGTCCTGCTCATTTTCATTGCTTCTCGTTCCTCCTTGCGTCTCTGTACCCTCTCTTTCAGTGTAGTCCTTTCTTCTTGTGTTCTGTCGCGGTCGAGGTATACTCTCTGGTACCCCTCTTTGTCCCTCAGTCTTGCTTTCTCTTGCAGAATCCTGGTTCGAACTGATTCTTCCTTGAAAGTTACTCTGACAGGCCGTATCCTTCCACTCGCAAACCACCCAATTCTCTGAAAATTTGTCACCTGGGTCATATTGCCCTCCCCTATTGTTTTCATGATGCCTTCAATCATTTTTTTCTCCTCCTGTTTTATTTCTTCAAAGTTGGCCCCCTTGGCTTCTTGGAGCCCGTACACAAAAACTGACCTCGCCCTTTCCTCCTCCCACTGAGTCTCCATCTGCGTCCTCTGAGGCATTTTATTTCCTTCCATTGACATGTTCTTGCCTTCAGTCCCTGTCATATCTGAAACTTCTATTCTCAGTGGACTGTCTTTCCTGACCAGCTGTCCCTTGCTACTGCAGTTGGCTGTTAGAATCTCTGCATATAGCATACCTTCATTGTCTTCGGACCTGTCGTTTGATCTTAGTGTGCTCGTCGTCTTTTCCCTGGCCCCACGTGGGTCTGATAGGGCCTTCATGTTCGGCATGTCTCCGTTGTTGCTTACCATCCCCTTGTCTGCGCCTGACTTTGAATTTCCTGATGTCACACCTGAATTGTCATTTGTCTCTCTAATCTGTTTCAGGCTTTGCAGTTTCTCTTCTAAGCACTGTATCCTAGCTTCTGCTGCTAAGACCTGTACTTCCCACTTCCTGCACTCTTCAGCTATCCGCTCCTCCATTTTCTTACCAAGCTCTACTATCTTCCTTCCCCACTCTTCCTCCCTTTTTTGGAGCTCTAGCTCCCAGTCTTTCCTCCCTGGTTCGTCCACCAGATCTCTGGGTTTCCGTCCTCTAAGGCCACCCATTTTTTTTTTTTTTTTTTTTTTTTTTTTTTACTTTTTATTACCACAGACAGAAGGCTAGAGGAGGGAGAGGGTGTGGGGGAGAGAGAGAGAGGGTAGAAAGAGGGAGAGAGAGGAGAGAGAAAGGGTAGAAAGAGGGAGAGAGAGGAGAGAGTATGGGGGTGAGGGATAAGACCAAGGGGGAGGGAGAGAAATGTGAGGGGGGAGAGAAAGGGTAGAGAGAGGGAGAAAGAGAGGGAGAGGGAGAGGGAGAGAAAGAGAGAGAGAGGGAGAAAGGAGGGAAGAAGGCTATGAGAGAGAGAAACGCGAGGGAGGGAAAAGGTAAGAGGTCTGTGGGGGAGGCAGTCAAATTCCAAGGATCAGCTGTGTGTACTCACCTAGTTGTGGTTTCGGGGTCGAGACCCAGCTCCTGGCCCCGAGTGTGTATGTGTGTGCGCGCGTGTGTGTGTGTGTGAGCACGTCAGTTGTTTATATGTCCCAGAAATACAATTCACTTCTGTGTATCCGTAATACTAATGAGATACCACTAACACTGAGAGTAGTTCTAATAATTATAATACTAGCGTGTGTTAACAAGTCATTCTTTCACCCAGTTATGTACTACCTTTTACTACATGTGTAGAGGAGGGAGAGGGTGTGGGGGAGAGAGAGAAAGGGTAGAAAGAGGGAGAGAGAGGAGAGAGAAAGGGTAGAAAGAGGGAGAGAGAGGAGAGAGTATGGGGGTGAGGGATAAGACCAAGGGGGAGAGAGAGAAATGTGAGGGGGAGAGAAAGGGTAGAGAGAGGGAGAAAGAGAGGGAGAGGGAGAGAAAGAGAGAGGGAGAAAGGAGGGAAAGAGGGTATTGAGAGGGAGAAACGCGAGGGAGGGGAAAGGTAAGAGGTCTGTGGGGGAGGCGGTCAAATTCCAAGGATCAGCTGTGTGTACTCACCTAGTTGTGGTTTCAGGGGTCGAGACCCAGCTCCTGGCCCCGAGTGTGTATGTGTGTGCGCGCGTGTGTGTGTGTGTGAGCACGTCAGTTGTTTATATGTCCCAGAAATACAATTCACTTCTGTGTATCCGTAATACTAATGAGATACCATTAACACTGAAAGTAGTTCTAATAATTATAATACTAGCGTGTGTTAACAAGTAGTACTACCTTTTACTACATGTGTACCCAGTACTTGCTTCTCAGATTGTACTGTCTTTGTGTCCTAGACCATTATCTCTCGAAACTGTTGTCAGGGCTGTAGTCCCATTAGCCACGACTTAATCCTCCTGCTTAATCCTTACTCCTACAAAGTTTATCTTCCTACTACTGCTAGGTGTTGTGTGTATGATAATCGCTCTGGAGCAGGGTTTAGATATCGAGTTACCAGTGACCGCTGGGCCGGCTCTATCACTCAGACTCCCCCCAACCACAAACAGGTGATTTGTACGTTACTGGTCAGAGGGGACGTCCATCCAGATGCCTGATGTACGATGCTCGCTGTACGATGCTTGCTGTACGATGACTCGTGCACCTCGCCCTTCCGCCGCTGGCTTCTTCGCTATTTTTATCTCGTGTGTGTGTGTTTGTATGTGTATGAGTGTGTGAGTGTGTGTGTGTGTGTGTGTGTGTGTGTGTGTGTGTGTGTGTGTGTGTGTGTGTGTGTGTGTGTGTGTGTGTGTGTGTGTGTGTGTGTGTACTCACCTATTTGTGGTTGCAGGGGTCGAGTCATAGCTCCTGGCCCCGCCTCTTCACTGATTGCTACTAGGTCCTCTCTCTCCCTGCTCCATGAGCTATATCATACCTCGTCTTAAAATTATGTATGGTTACTGCCTCCACTACTTCATTTTCTAGACTATTCCACTGCCTTACTACTCTATGACTGAAGAAATACTTCCTACTATCCCTTTGACTCATTTGTGTCTTCAACTTCCAATTGTGACCTCTTGTGTATGTGTCCCATCTCTGGAACATCCTGTCTTTGTCCACCGTGTCTATTCTGTGCAGTATTTTATATGTCGTTATCATGTCTCCCCTGACCCTCCTGGCCTCCAGTGTCGTCAGGCCGATTTCCCTCAACCTTTCTTCGTACGACAATCCCCGTAGCTCTGGGACTAGTCTTGTTGCAAACCTTTGCACTTTCTCTAATTTCTTGACGTGCTTGACTAGGTGTGGATTCCAAACTGGTGCTGCATACTCCAGTATGGGCCTGACGTAAATGGTATACAGTGTCTTGAACGACTCCTTATTGAGGTATCGGAACGCTATCCATAGGTTTGCCAGGCGCCCGTATGCTGCAGCAGTTATCTGATTTATGTGTGCCTCAGGAGATATGCTCGGTGTTATACTCACCCCCAGATCTTTTTCCTTGAGTGAGGTTTGCAGTCTTTGGCCATCTAAACTATATTGTGTCTGCGGTCTTCTTTGCCCTTCCCCAATCTTCATGACTTTGCATTTGGCAGGGTTAAACTCAAGGAGCCAGTTTCTGGACCAGGCTTGTAGCCTTTCCAGGTCTCTTTGTAGTCCTGCCTGATCCTCATCCGATTTGATTCTTCTCATTAACTTCACATCATCTGCAAACAAGGACACTTCTGAGTCTATCCCTTCCGTTATGTCGTTCACATATACCAAGAACAGCACAGGTCCTAGGACTGACCCCTGTGGAACCCCGCTTGTCACAAGTGCCCACTCTGACACCTCGTCACGTACCATGACTCGTTGTTGCCTCCCTGTCAGGTATTCTCTGATCCATTGCAGTGCCTTTCCTGTTATGTGTGCCTGATCTTCTAGCTTTTTCAGTAACCTCTTGTGAGGAACTGTGTCGAAGGCCTTTTTGCAGTCCAAAAAAATGCAGTCGATCCACCCCTCTCTCTCTTGTCTTACTTCTGTCACCTTGTCATAAAACTCTAGTAGGTTTGTGACACAGGATTTTCCTTCCCTGAAACCATGCTGGTTGTCAATTATACACTTGTTTCTTTCCAGGTGCTCCACCACTCTCCTCCTGATGATCTTCTCCATGACCTTGCATACTATACACGTTAGTGATACAGGTCTGTAGTTTAGTGCCTCATGTCTGTCTCCCTTTTTAAAAATTGGGACTACATTTGCCATCTTCCATACCTCAGGGAGTTGCCCAGTTTCAAATGATGTGTTGAAGATCTTTGTTAATGGCACACACAATATCTCTGCTCCCTCTTTAAGGACCCACGGAGAGATGTTGTCTGGTCCCACCGCCTTTGAGGTGTCAAGTTCGCATAGCAGCTTCTTCACTTCCTCCTTGGTTATATGTACCTCATCCAGCACTTGCTGGTGTACCCCCCTGTTCTGATTTCCTGGAGTCCTACTGGTTTCCACTGTAAATACTTCTTTAAATCTCATGTTGAGCTCCTGACATACCTCTCGGTCGTTTCTTGTGAATTCCCCATCACCCTTCCTCAGTCTGATTACCTGGTCCTTGACTGTTGTTTTCCTCCTGATGTGGCTGTACAACAGCTTCGGGTCAGTCTTGACTTTCGATGCTATGTCATTTTCATACTGTCGCTGAGCCTCCCTTCTTATCTGTGCATATTCATTTCTGGCTCTTCGGCTAATCTCTTTATTTTCCTGAGTTCTCTGTCTTCTGTACCTTTTCCATTCTCTAGTACACCTAGTTTTTGCCTCCCTACACCTTTGGGTGAACCAAGGACTTGTTCTGTTCTTCCCATTATTTCTGTTTCCCTTGGGAACAAACCTCTCCTCTGCCTCCTTGCATTTTGTTGCCACATAGTCCATCATTTCTTGTACTGGTTTTCCTGTCAGTTCCCTCTCCCACTGAATGTTTTGAAGGAAGTTCCTCATGCCTGAGTAGTTCCCCCTTTTGTAGTTTGGTTTTTCCCACCCTATTCCTGCTACTCTCTCCACTTGGAGTTCAACTATGTAGTCGAAGCACAGAACCACATGATCACTAGCTCCCAGGGGCCTTTCATACAAGATATCCTCGATGTCTGAACTACTCAAGGTGAATACAAGGTCCAGTCTAGCTGGTTCATCTTCTCCTCTCTCTCTGGTAGTGTCTCTAACATGTTGATGCATGAGGTTTTCCAGTACTACATCCATCATCTTGGCTCTCCATGTTTCGGAACCCCCATGGGGCTCCAGGTTTTCCCAGTCAATCTCCTTGTGATTGAAATCACCCATAACTAGTAACTTTGCTCCCCCCAGTGTGCTCTCCTGGCCACCTCGGCTAGTGTGTCGACCATGGCTCTGTTGCTCTCATCGTATTCTTCTCTTGGTCTCCTGCAGTTCTGTGGTGGGTTGTACATTACTGCAATGACTACTTTATGTCCCTCAGACTGGATTGTACCTACTAATGTAGTCTCTTTCACCAATCATCCATTCCTTCCATTTTCTCAAATCCCCATGACGTTTTAATGAGCAGTGCAACCCCTCCTCCCCCTCTACTCCTTCTATCTTTCCTCAGGATTTGATATCCTGTTGGAAAGATTGAATCTGTTATTGTCTCGGTGAGTTTTGTTTCTGTGACTGCTATGATGTCTGGGGATTTTTCACTGATTCTTTCATTCCACTCCTCATGTTTATTCATTATTCCATCCGCGTTTGTGTACCAAACCTTCAGTTTCTTTCCATCATTGTGGTCATGCAAGAATATTGGGGTTGGGGGAGCGAGAGCCTTGGTGGGGGCCTATATGGGGCTGTGGTGTAGGTGGGGTTTGTGTTGATGGGGGTGGGGTCAGAATGCCCATAAGGGACAGCTGTTGGGGTGAGGTTTGTGATATGGGGGTTGGTGGCAGAGGGAACAGTGAGTGGGTTGTAGTATAGGTTGCTCAGTTGCGTTGGGAATGTTGCGGTTGGAGTCTTTTGGTGGGAGATTCTGTGGGGTGTGTTTGCCCTTCCTCCTGTGTCTGGGTCCTGCTCATTTTCGTCATTGCTTCTCGTTCCTCCTTGCATCTCTGTACCCTCTCTTTCAGTGTAGTCCTTTCTTCTTGTGTTCTGTCGCGGTCGAGGTATACTCTCTGGTACCCCTCTTTGTCCCTCAGTCTTGCTTTTTCTTGCAGAATCCTGGTTCGAACTGATTCTTCCTTGAAAGTTACTCTGACAGGGCGTATCCTTCCACTCGCAAACCACCCAATTCTCTGAAAATTTGTCACCTGGGTCATATCGCCCTACCCTATTGTTTACATGATGCCTTCAATCATTTTTTTCTCCTCCTGTTTTATTTCTTCAAAGTTGTCCCCCTTGGCTTCTTGGAGCCCGTACACAAAAACTGACCTCGCCCTTTCCTCCTCCCACTGAGTCTCCATCTGCTTCCTCTGAGGCATTTTATTTCCTTCCATTGACATGTTCTTGCTTTCAGTCCCTGTCATATCTGAAACTTCTATTCTCAGTGAACTGTCTTTCCTGACCAGCTGTCCCTTGCTACTGCAGTTGGCTGTTAGAATCTCTGCATATAGCATACCTTCATTCTCTTCGGACCTGTCGTTTGATCTTAGTGTGCTCGTCATCTTTTCCCTGGCCCCACGTGGGTCTGATACGGCCTTCGTGTACGGCATGTCTCCGTTGTTGCTTACCATCCCCTTGTCTGTGCCTGACTTTGAATTTCCTGATGTCACATCTGAATTGTCATTTGTCTCTCTAATCTGTTTCAGGCTTTGCAGTTTCTCTTCTAAGCACTGTATCCTAGCTTCTGCTGCTAAGACCTGTACTTCCCACTTCCTGCACTCTTCAGCTATCCACTCCTCCATTTTCTTACCAAGCTCTACTATCTTCCTTCCCCACTCTTCCTCCCTTTTTTGGAGCTCTAACTCCCAGTCTTTCCTCCCTGGTTCGTCTACCAGATCTCTGGTTTTCCGTCCTCTAAGGCCACCCATTTTTTTTTTTTTTTTTTTTTTTTACCACAGAAGGCTAGAGGAGGGAGAGGGTGCGAGGGGGAGAGAGAAAGGGTAGAAAGAGGGAGAGAGAGGAGAGAGAAAGGGTAGAAAGAGGGAGAGAGAGGAGAGAGTATGGGGGTGAGGGATAAGACCAAGGGGAAGAGAGAGAAATGTGAGGGGGGAGAGAAAGGGTAGAGAGAGGGAGAGAGAGAGGGAGAGGGAGAGAGAGAGAGAGGGAGAAAGGAGGGCGAGGGAAAAGGCTATGAGAGAGAGAAATGGAGAGATGGAGTGAGAAGCCTATAGAGAGAGAGGAGGGTGACAGATAGGGTTATGGGAGTGAGGGAGAGGGAGAGAGGGAGAGAGAGAGGGAGAGAGGGAGAGAGAGAGGGAGAGAGAGAGGGAGAGAGAGAGGGAGAGAGAGAGGGAGAGAGGGAGAGAGGGAGAGAGAGAGGGAGAGAGGGAGAGAGGGAGAGAGGGAGAGAGAGAGGGAGAGAGGGAGAGAGAGAGGGAGAGAGAGAGGGAGAGGGAGAGAGAGAGGGAGAGAGAGAGGGAGAGAGAGAGGGAGAGAGGGAGAGAGAGAGGGAGAGAGGGAGAGAGAGAGGGAGAGAGAGAGGGAGGGAGGGAGGGAGAGAGAGAGAGAGTAGGGGAAGGGGAGGGAAAAAGGCTATGAGAGAGAGAAACACGAGGGAAGGAAAAGATAGGAGGGAGGAGGGAGTGAAGGCAACAGCGGGGAGGGGAAAGGTCTGTGGGGGAGGGAAAGGTGTGTGGGGGGGGTGAGGGGATGCGGTCAAATTCCAAGGATCAGCTGTGTGTACTCACCTAGTTGTGGTTTCAGGGGTCGAGACTCAGCTCCTGGCCCCGAGTGTATGTGTGTGCGCGCGTGTGTGTGTGAGCAGGTCAGTTGTTTATGTCCCAGACATACAATTCACCTCTGTGTATCCGTAATACTAATACGATACCATTAACACTGAGAGTAATTCTAATAATTATAATACTAGCGTGTGTTAACAAGTCATTCTTTCACCAAGTTATGTACTACCTTTTACTACATGTGTACCCAATACTTGCTTCTCAGATTGTACTGTCTTTGTGTCCTAAAACATTATCTCTCGAAACTGTTGTCAGTGTGAGTATGTGTGTGTGTGTATGTGTGTGTGTGTGTGTGTATGAGTGTGTGTGCGTGTGTGTGTATGAGTTTGTGTATGTGTGTGTGTGTGTGTGTGTGTGTGTGTGTGTGTGTGTGCGTGTGTGTGTGTGTGTGTGTGTGTGTGTGTGTGTGTTTATGTGTGTGTGTGTATGAATTTGTATGTGTGTGTGTGTGTGTGTGTGTGTGTGTGTGTGAGAGAGAGAGAGACTCAGCAATCAACATTTGCACCAATAACTCACTACAGTTGTGACCGGGTTTGGAAGTGTGAATTGCTCATTACTCTAAAATTTGTTCATGATTGCAGCCATGTATAAACGTAAGTAACCATTCTTACAGTATTCATTACCTTTGTAACTTGTGAGTTCATTACCTTGGTAACTTGTGAGTTCATTACCTTGTACCTAGTTCAGCCATCAAAACTTTGGAGCCCGGTCCCTGGACCCATTGTGTACCTCTGTAATCTGTAAATACCTTTGTAACTTGTCATGATTGTGACTAGACCTACCTGGAGTTCATTACCTTTGTAAATTGTGAGTTCATTACCTTTGTAAATTGTGAATTCATTACCTCTGTAACTTGCTCAGCTATCAAAACTTTGAGGCCCAGTCCCTGGACCCATTATGTACCTCTGTAATCTTTTGACTACCGCCCACAGGATGGGTATGGGGTGCATAATAAACATATTAAACTAACTAAAACTGTTGACATTCTCATCATAACTCCCAGACGCTTCAACGTTTAAGCTCTCAAACACAAGCTCAACGAGGTCGAGCTTTCTATCCAGTTCACACTGATTAGATTAGATTTTGCCACCGAAGTGGCTAGTTTATTGTGCACCCCATATCCATCCTGTGGACGGTAGCGCGAGAGCATATGGATACACAAAAGGCCTAGGAACTAGGCCCCAAAGGGTTAACAGGAATACATATGGATTTATATCTACATATCTATAGTTCACTTATCTGTTACAAGCAAATTTAGGAAATTTGCTTAGTATATCTGGTATCTTATTTTCATTAATAAGATATCTTGACATGTCACATAGGTTATTATACTGTCTGTCTCTGTATTCTTCAATAAGTGGACAATTAAGCACATAGCGTTCAAGAGAGTGACCATATGCCTGATCACATAATTTACATTTAGTTTGATCATCATCTGTGTGTCTCCCAAACTGCCAGAAGTACTTGTAACCAAGCCTAAGCCTGGCCACTACAACATTAGTCAGTCTGTTCACATTGCAAGTTGCTCCATAAACATACTTATCTACGTTCATGTTATCATAGTGGGTTATAGATCTACTCAGGCTACTAACTGCATTCCTATAACAATCATTTTCATTATTTACTTCTCTCCTAATATTATTCCTAATGCTAGACACAGTTATACCAAAGTTATATTCTACATTCTCCTTCTGGATACTCTTCTTGGCTAACATATCAACTTTATCATGAAGGAGTAATCCAATGTGTGATGGGATCCATAGCAATTGTACATTAATTCCTTTGTCCCTAATTTTTGAGTATCTATACCTGGCTTCCCCAATGAGCATGTTGTTGGAGTCATTATATGAGCCAAGAGCCTTCAATGATGACATAGAATCAGTAATGATGATAGAGTCAAGCTCAGTGTCACTGGATAGTGTGAAGAGTGATTTTTTTCCGAACTTAAGGCCTCTGCCGGAGGCATCTCCATCGAATACACCCCATAGTCTCATCATGTCATCGTCATCTAAGAGAAACGAACACACAACTTTTCCCCGGGTGGCGATGAGTCCATATTAATATGCTGGAATTTGAACTGGCCTCTTGCTCTCGACGTGCGGTTTGTGTTGAAATGAACACGATGGGTCGATAATAATATGCCGACAAAGATGCCACAGGCATCTCTGTCGAAAACACACCATAGTCTCATGGTGTCATTGCCGTCTAAGAGAAAAGGCCCACACCACTTTTTTCCTGGTGACTATTTGTTTAAAGTTTAATATGTTTTTATTATGCACCCCATACCCATCCTGTGGGCGGTAGCCAAAAGATTACAGAGGTACATAATTGGTCCAGAGACTGGACTCCAAAGTTTTGATAGCTGAGCAAGTTACAGAGGTAATGAACTCACAATTTACAAAGGTAATGAACTCACAATTTACAAAGGTAATGAACTCCAGATAGGTCTAGTCACAACCATGACAAGTTACAAAGGTATTTACAGATTACAGAGGTACGTAATGGGTCCAGGGACTGGGCCCCCAAAGTTTTGATAGGTGAACTAGGTACAAAGGTTGTTAGGTAAGACACATATGCAACAGTTAGGTATCTTTATTTCGAAATAAAGATACCTAACTGTTGCATATGTGTCTTACCTAACAACCTGTCTGTATTTTATACCATTTTAATGTTCAATAGGTACAAAGGTAATGAACTCACAAGTTACAAAGGTAATGAATCCTGTAAGAATGGTTACTTACATTTATACATGGGTATAATCATGAACAAATTATAGAGTAATGAGCAATTCACACTTCCACACACGGTCACAACTGTAATGAGTTATTGGTGCAAATATTGATTGTTGAGTCTCACACACACACACACACACACACACACACACACACACGTACTCCCCTCTCCCCTAACCACCTCTCCCCCTTCCCTAACCACCTCACCCTAGCCACCTACCCCTCCCCCACACCATCTAACCCCTCCCCCAAACCATCTAACCCACCTCCCCCAACTACTTCTCCCCCTCCAATAACCATTCTCCCCCTCCCCATAACCATCCATCCCCTCTCCCCCAACCATCTATTCCCCTCCCCCTAACCACCCCTCCCCCTACCCACCCCTCCCCCTTCCTTCTGTGGAGCAACGGGAAAACCTAGAACTAGGATGAGAACAAGGGGCTTGAAGGACGAATCTGGGGGGGAGGACTGGGAAGCAGAGCTCAAAAAAAGGGAGGAAGACTGGGGAAAGAGACTAGAGGAGCTGGCAAGGAAGATGGAAGAGAGGTTAGAAGCAGAATGCAGAAGGTGGAAGCAACATGCCACAACAGCAGAAAACAAGATAAAGAGATTAGAAGAGGAGCTGAGACATCTGAAACAGCATAGAGACAAAGATATTACAGAAGTAGCATCAGCAATGGCTACATCAGACACAGACAACGGGTCTGAAGGGAGCATGGAAACTAAACTGTATGCAGAGGTCCTGTCAAACCCACATGGGGCTAAAAAAAAGACAGGGAGCACACTAGGACAAAATGTGAGGTTGGAAGACATTGTAGGAGCTAGGACATGTGCAGGGACCTTACCAGACACCTGTGGGGGCCAGGAGCAGGTGAGCAGGAAGGAGAAACCAAGGATAGGGGCCATAGCTAGGGAAGGGACTGAAGGAAGGAACACTCCACGGGAAGGAACTAAAACACATCAGAGGATGCAATGGGAGTCACAGTGGGAGGTGGAAAGGGAGAGATCAGTGTTTGTCTACGGGCTAGACTAGCTAAAGGGGAAACTTATGAAGAAAGAAAGCAGGAGGAGAAAAAAGCGATTGAAGGTATCATGAAGGTGATAGGCGAGGGGGAAATGACCCAGGTGGCAAATTTTTGGAGAATTGGGTGGTTCACAGAGAAAAGGATCGGCCTCTCAAAGTAATTTTCAAGGCAGAATCAACCCAAACCATGATCCTGCAGGAGAAAGCACGGCTGAGAGGCAGGCAGGAGTTCATGAGTGTGTACCTCGATCGAGACAGAACACAGGAGGAAAGGAGGACGATGAAAGAGAGAGTTCAGAAACGAAAGGAGAAATGGGGGAAATGAAAAAGGAGAGCAGAATAACCCAGGAACAAGTGGAAGGACAAGCACACCCCCCAGAAACACCTGCAGAAGGACCCCAGCCACGACACCCCCAAGGCAACTGAACAATCCAAACCAACCATCACACACCGATCCCTCTGTCCCCACCCCCTGCACCACAGTACAGTATTAGAACAGAAGTTGAAGGTTTGGTACACAAATGCAGATGGATTAACGAATAAACATGAGGAATGGCAAGAAAGAATCTATGAGAAGTCCCCATACATCATAGCAGTTACAGAGACAAAACTCACAGGGACAATAACAGATGCAATCTTCCCACCAGGATACCAGATCATGAGGAAAGATAGAAGGGGCAGAGGGGGAGGTGGGGGTGCTCTGCTAGTAATAAACAGATGGAAATTCGAGAAAATGGAAGGCATAGATGAGATGGGAGAAAGAGACTACATAGTAGGTACACTTCAGTCTGGGGAACACAAGGTGGTCATTGCAGTGATGTATAATCCACCACAGAACTGCAGGAGGCCAAGAGAGGAATATGAAGAGAGCAACAGAGCAATGGTGGACACACTTGCTGAGGTGGCAAGAAGAGCTCACTCCAGCAGAGCAAAGTTGCTGGTTATAGGGGATTTCAACCACAGGGAGATTGACTGGGAAGACCTGGAGCCACATGGGGGTCCCGAAACATGGAGAGCCAGGATGATGGACGTGGTGCTGGAAAACCTCATGCACCAACATGTTAAGGACACTACCAGAGTGAGAGGGGAGGATGAACCAGCAAGATTGGACCTTGTGTTCACCCTGGGCAGTTCAGACATTGAGGACATCATGTATGAGAGTCCCATAGGAGCTAGCGACCACGTGGTTCTGTCATTTGAATATATAGTAGAGCTGCAAGTGGAGAGAGTAACAGGAGTTGAATGGGAAAAGCCTGACTATTAAAGAGGGGACTACATAGGGTTGAGGAACTTCCTGCAGGAGGTCCCATGGGACAGAGAACTGGCAGGAAAGCAGGTAAATGAAATGATGGAATATGTAACAACAAAATGCAAGGAGGCAGTGGAAAGGTTTATTCCCAAGGGCAACAGAAACAACGGGAAGACCAGAACGAGACCCTGGTTTACCCGACGGTGTAAGGAGGCAAAAATAAAGTGCAATAGAGAATGGAAAAAGTACAGAAGGCAGAGAACACACGAAAATAGGGAGATCAGTCGCAGAGCCAGGAACGAATACGCACAGGTAAGGAGGGAGGCCCAGCGACAGTATGAAAATGACATAGCATCGAAAATCAAGACTGACCCAAAACTGTTGTATAGCCACATCAGGAGGAAGACAACAGTCAAAGACCAGGTGATCAGATTAAGGACAGAAGGGGGAGAACTCACAAGAAATGACCAGGAGGTATGTGAGGAGCTAAACAGGAGATTTAAGGAAGTTTTTACAGTAGAGACAGGAAGGGCTGTGGGAAGTCAGTACAGAAGGGAACATCAAGAGGGAATATACCAACAAGTGTTGGATGACATACGAACAACCGAGGAGGAGGTGAAGTAGCTGCTAAGTGACCTTGATACCTCAAAGGTGATGGGACCGGACATCTCCCCATGGGTCCTTAGAGAAGGCGCAGAGATGCTGTGCGTGCCTCTAACCACAATCTTCAACAGATCTGTGAAAATTATTTAATTTCCAAAGCTATAGTGCCTAATAAGTGTTTAATGTGTTGATTTGGGTCAAAATGTATTTGTATTTTGAATGGAACCAACTGGGTTCCCGCTGTGCCTGCGCAGATGTGCGGGGGTATAGGTCGAACTGGGGCACGAGGTGGTGGGAGTGTTTTGAATGTAGTGAGGAGGCTGGGAAAGCCTGGAACCAGGAAATTGGCGTTCACGGCAGCCTAAGGATTAATATAGGCCTCATTTCATAATAGGAAGTGTCGTAACTGTTCCTGGTGGAGAGTGAGGGAACGTGATTTACGGGACCACCGTAATAGAGTGGTAAAATGAGTGAATAAGGGTAGGACCGGGTGACTGGCGCGTCGCCATGGACTGTGTCCCGGGGAAAATTACCCTTGGTTTAATCATCACTCATCGGTCTCAGATCTTAATGGAGTGATCTCTAATGTGTATAATAATTATGAGACTTTAAATCGTCTTGTGAATTGTAATGTAATTAATGATAATAACGCTAAGTTAAGAGAATGCGTGAAGTGAAATAAGTCGCCTTGCTTCGAGTGAACACGCTAGACCACGTTGTTCCCGTCACGAGGAAAGTGAAGTTCATTGAGTCACGACTTCTAAACCGGGACAAACCAATGGATACCTCGTCCTGCTGGAATGAGAACCGTGTCGGTGTAGCAGGACATCGAAATGAGATGGTGAATGGAGGAAATAAGGAGTATCAATCACCCACAGTTAAGTAACCCTTCCAGTTATAGCAGACTGATACTGGCCAGTTAGGTATGTTGTAATTGGATAGATTATGGGTGATCCAGCTACATCAAGTGACCCCCAGAGAATATCTGGTAAGTGGTGGGATTATATACAAATGTTTTTCTTTGATGGATATATCCATGTGTAACCCCCCCCCCCCCCTTCATTCAGTTACACTAATATAATCTATACAGTCCACAATTAATTAGTAGCACCGTACTTGTGGGTGCTATCCAATCTGTACTGGTCTCGGATAGATATGGATAAGATTGTGAGGTCGAAGGCCCACATCCAGCGATCAGAGGTGGTGAAGTTTTCTCACATATCTACACGGGGTGACTACGGTAAACAATATAGGGCTGTCTCCCAATGAGATTACTTGTATGTATATAATGTTGAGGTACATAAAGGTAATCACTCCTATAAAATTTTCCACAACATCCCTTGAAACTGGGCAACTACCTGAGAAATGGAAGACAGCAAATGTAGTCCCCATATTTAAGAAAGGAAACAGAAAAGAGGCGCTGAACTACAGACCTGTGTCTCTGACATGTATTGTGTGCAAAGTCATGGAGAAGATTATCAGGAGGAGAGTGGTCGAACACCTGGAACGGAACAAGATTATAAATGAAAACCAGCATGGGTTCATGGAAGGCAAATCTTGTATCACAAACCTCCTGGAGTTTTATGACAAGGTAACAGAAGTAAGACACGAGAGAGAGGGGTGGGTTGATTGCGTTTTCCTAGACTGCAGAAAGGCCTTTGACACAGTTCCCCACAAGAGATTAGTGCAGAAGCTGGAGGATCAGGCGCATGTAACAGGGAGGGCATTGCAGTGGATCAGGGAATACCTGACAGGGAGGCAGCAACGAGTCATGGTACGTGAAGAGGTATCACAGTGGGCGCCTGTGACGAGCGGGGTCCCATGGGGTCAGTTCTAGGGCCAGTGCTATTTTTGATATATGCGAACGACATGATGGAAGGAATAGACTCTGAAGTGTCCCTATTCGCAGATGATGTAAAGTTGATGAGATGAATTAAATCGGATGAGGATGAGGCAAAGAGACCTGGACATGTGGTCCAGAAACTGGCTTCTCGAATTCAATCCTGCCAAATGTAAAGTCATGAAGATTGGGGAGGGGCAAAGAAGACCGCAGACAGAGTATAGGCTAGGTGGACAAAGACTACAGACCTCACTCAGGGAGAAAGTATATGGGGTGACCATAACACCGAGCACGTCACCGGAGGACCACATCAACCAAATAACTGCTGCAGCATATGCATGCCTGGCAAACCTGAGAATAGCGTTCTGATACCTAAATAAGGAATCGTTCAAGACACTGTACACTGTGTATGTCAGGCCCATACTGGAGTATGCAGCACCAGTCTGGAACCCACACCTGGTCAAGCATGTCAAGAAGTTAGAGAAAGTACAAAGGTTTGCAACAAGGCTAGTCCCAGAGCTCAGGGGAATGTCGTACGAGGAAAGGTTGAGGGAAATCGGACTGACGACACTGGAGGACAGAAGGGTCAGGGGAGACATGATAACGACATACAAGATACTGCGGGGAATAGATAAGGTGGACAGAGATAGGATGTTCCAGAGAGGGGACACAGGAACAAGGGGTCACAACTGGAAGCTGAAGACTCAGACGAGTCACAGGGACGTTAGGAAGTATTTCTTCTGTCATAGAGTCGTCAGGAAGTGGAATAGCCTAGCAAGTGAAGTAGTGGAGGCAGGAACCATACATAGTTTTAAGAAGAGGTATGATAAAGCTCAGGAAGCAGAGAGAGAGAGGACCTAGTAGCAATCAGTGAAGAGGCGGGGCAAGGAGCTGAGGCTCGACCCCTGCAACCACAATTAGGTGAGCACAATTAGGTGAGTACACACACACACACACACACACACACACACACACACACACACACACACACACACACACACACACACACACAGGGAGATTGACTGGGAAAACCTGGAGCCACATGGGGGTCCCGAAACATGGAGAGCCAGGATGTTGGACGTGGTGCTGGAAAACCTCATGCACCAACATGTTAAGGACACTACCAGAGTGAGAGGGGAGGATGAACCAGCAAGATTGGACCTTGTGTTCACCCTGGGCAGCTCAGACATTGAGGACATCAAGTATGAGAGTCCCCTAGTAGCTAGCGACCACGTGGTTCTGTGCTTTGAATACATAGTAGAGCTGCATGTGGAGAGAATAACAGGAGTAGAATGGGAAAAGCCTGACTATAAAAGAGGGGACTACATAGGGTTGAAGAACTTCCTGCGGGAGGTCCAGTGGGACAGAGAACTGGCAGGAAAGCCAGTAAATGAAATGATGGAATATGTAGCAACAAAATGCAAGGAGGCAGTGGAAAGGTTCATTCCCAAGGGCAACAGTAACAACGGGAAGACCAGAACAAGCCCCTGGTTTACCCGACGGTGTAAGGAGGCAAAAACAAAGTGCAATAGAGAATGGAAAAATTACAGAAGGCAGAGAACACACGAAAATAGGGAGATCAGTCGCAGAGCCAGGAATGAGTACGCACAGGTAAGGAGGGAGGCCCAGCGACAGTATGAAAATGACATAGCATCGAGAATCAAGACTGAACCGAAACTGTTGTATAGCCACATCAGGAGGAAGACAACAGTCAAAGACCAGGTGATCAGATTAAGGACAGAAGGTGGAGAACTCACAAGAAATGATCAGGAGGTATGTGAGGAGCTGAACAGGAGATTTAAGGAAGTTTTTACAGTAGAGACAGGAAGGGCTGTGAGAAGACAGCACAGAAGGGAACATCAAGAGGGAATATACCAACAAGTGTTGGATGACATACGAATAACTGAGGAGGAGGTGAAGAAGCTCTTAAGTGACCTTGACACCTCAAAGGCGATGGGACCGGACAACATCTCCCCATGGGTCCTTAGAGAAGGAGCAGAGATGCTGTGTGTGCCTCTAACCACAATCTTCAACACATCCCTTGAAACTGGGCAACTACCTGAGAAATGGAAGACAGCTAATGTAGTCCCCATATTTAAGAAAGGAAACAGAAACGAGGCACTAAACTACAGACCTGTGTCTCTGACATGTATTGTGTGCAAAGTCATGGAGAAGATTATCAGGAGGAGAGTGGTCGAACACCTGGAAAGGAACAAGATTATAAATGAAAACCAGCATGGGTTCATGGAAGGCAAATCTTGTATCACAAACCTCCTGGAGTTTTATGACAAGGTAACAGAAGTAAGACACGAGAGAGAGGGTTGGGTAGATTGCGTTTTCCTAGACTGCAGGAAGGCCTTTGACACAGTTCCCCACAAGAGATTAGTGCAGAAGCTGGAGGATCAGGCACACGTAAAAGGAAGGGCACTGCAATGGATAAGGGAATACCTGACAGGGAGGCAGCAACGAGTCATGGTACGTGAAGAGGTATCACAGTGGGCGCCTGTTACGAGCGGGGTCCCACAGGGGTCAGTTCTAGGACCAGTGCTATTTTTGATATATGTGAACATGATGGGAGGAATAGACTCTGAAGTGTCCCTGTTCGCAGATGACGTGAAGTTGATGAGAAGAATTAAATCGGACGAGGATGAGGCAGGACTGCAAAGAGACCTGGAGAGGCTGGACATGTGGTCCAGTAACTGGCTTCTCGAATTCAATCCAGCCAAATGCAAAGTCATGAAGATTGGGGAGGGGCAAAGAAGACCGCAGACAGAGTATAGGCTAGGTGGACAAAGACTACAGACCTCACTCAGGGAGAAAGACCTTGGGGTGACCATAACACCGAGCACATCACCGGAGGCACACATCAACCAAATAACCGCTGCAGCATACGGGCGCCTGGCAAACCTGAGAATAGCGTTCCGATACCTTAATAAGGAATCGTTCAAGACACTGTACACTGTGCATGTTAGGCCCATACTGGAGTATGCAGCACCAGTCTGGAACCCACACCTGGTCAAGCACGTCAAGAAGTTAGAGAAAGTACAAAGGTTTGCAACAAGGCTAGTCCCAGAGCTCAAGGGAATGTCGTACGAGGAAAGGTTAAGGGAAATCGGACTGACGACACTGGAGGACAGAAGGGTCAGGGGAGACATGATAACGACATACAAGATACTGCGGGGAATAGACAAGGTGGACAAAGATAGGATGTTCCAGAGAGGGGACACAGGGACAAGGGGTCACAACTGGAAGCTGAAGACTCAGACGAGTCACAGGGACGTTAGGAAGTATTTCTTCAGTCATAGAGTTGTCAGCAAGTGGAATAGCCTAGCAAGTGAAGTAGTGGAGGCAAGAACCATACATAGTTTTAAGAAGAGGTATGACAAAGCTCAGGAAGCAGAGAGAGAGAGGATCCAGTAGCGATCAGTGAAGAGGCGGGGCCAGGAGCTGAGTCTCGACCCCTGCAACCACAATTAGGTGAGTACAATTAGGTGAGTACACACACACACACACACAAACTCACACACACATATACACAAACTCACACACACACACAATTTGCCCATAGTAATATGTCGACATTTGAGTTGGCCTCTTGGACTCGTTGGGCCGTTTGGGTTGAAACGAACACGATGGGTCCATGATAATTTGCTGGCACTTGAGTTGGCCTCTTGATCTCAACGTCTGGTATGCGTCGAAACAAACACAATGGGTCCATGTTAATATGTCCTTATTTGAAATGGCCTCCTGCTATCGACGTGAGGTTCATGTGGAAATGAACACTGAGTCCATGATAGTATGATGGCACTTGAGCTGGCCTGTTGATGTCGACGTGCCGTTTGCGTTGAAACTAACACAAATGATCTATAATAATACTCTGGCATTTGAGCTTGGTGTTTACCTGGAGTTTACCTGGTGAGGTAGGTGGTCTGCCGTCCTACACACTACATAAAACACCTCAATTACTGGGAGCGCTTGAGGTTCCTGAACCTGTATTCCCTGGAACGCAGGCGGGAGAGATACATGATTATATACACCTGGAAAATCCTAGAGGGACTAGTACAGAACTTGCACACGAAAATCACTCACTACGAAAGCAAAAGACTTGGCAGATGATGCAACATCCCCCCAATGAAAAGCAGGGGTGTCACTAGCACGTTAAGAGACCATACAATAAGTGTCAGGGGCCCGAGACTGTTCAACTACCTCCCAGCATACATAAGGGGGATTACCAACAGACCCCGGGCAGTCTTCAAGCTGGCACTGGACAAGCACCTAAAGTCGGTTCCTGATCAGCCGGGCTGTGGCTCGTACGTTGGTTTGCGTGCAGCCAGCAGTAACAGCCTGGTTGATCAGGCTCTGATCCACCAGGAGGCCTAGTCACAGACCGGGCCGCGGGGGCGTTGACCCCCGGAACTCTCTCCAGGTAAACTCCAGGTCCAGGTAAACATACACAGTAACAAGATGACGTCTCTGGAGGCGATCGACTGCCTCCCTTACTATACAGGCGGTGAAAAAAAAAAGGTGCATACGTCTCAGCTGATGAAGAAGCAACTCACCGCTAAAAATACTGGGTTTGGTGTGTCCGTTCAACAGGCCATCCTCGTTGAAACACCGTGAAGTTGAAGTTGAAGTTCTCTGACCTGAGGGTTGGTGAGGATGGTAAGGAAGAGGGAGAGGAGGGCTGGAAAAATGGAAGAGGTTGGGAAGGTGGAGTAGGAGGTGGGGTTGCAGAGGTGAGTGGCCTGTCCACTCTGGAGCGTGATGTGCAGATGTACTGCAGGAGGTTGTGTTGGAGCGAGATGTGCTGGTGGCAGCAGTGTCAGTAGAGTAGGGCTGGTACTCAGGTGCCCGGCAGGAGATGGCTGGTGGTGGCCCAGGAAAACAGGGTCGTTTTGGAGCCACACCCCAGCTTTAGCTAAATAGCAAAGTACTGGGGAACTTCAGCTTGGTGGTGGTTGGTTATGCACATGATCCGCTGCTGACTGCATTGAATCTTGTTCTGGAGAGGTGTAGCACGTTGATGGGGGAGTTGGAATCAAATGTGTGGTTGTTGAGTTGGTGTATTATCTCTTCGAGGGTAGTTGGTCTTTCGTGGTAGATGAATTTTGCAGTATTGTCTTGGAGTCGTTGGATGAGTTCTTCGCGAGGCATTGCTTTACTGAATTGCTTCGTGGTGTAGAACGTGACTTTTCTGTGCGTGAGGGGTGGAGGGGTTGGTGTAGGAGGTGAGGAAGGTGGAGAAGGCGGTGGTGGAAGTGAGGAAGGTGGAGTGGATGGCGGAGCTTGGTTGGTCGTAGTGGTTGAGGGAGAGGCTGGAGGTGGGCTCTCATTGGTGGGATTCTGCTGTGGTTCAGTGGTCTCTGACTGGTCGAACCCTCGAGCGATCGGTAGTGGAGGAGCAGAGTTGATGATGATGATGTTATTAGTGGACTTCACAATGTCGCTTGACGGTGGTGATGCAGGGAATATAAAGTTGGGCATGTTGTTGAGTAGGAAGAGTTCGTTGATCGTGGTGTTGAAGGAGCCTGGTACCGCAATATTGTGGACGTGGGCATACATGATGCAGTATAGTATTTTGGTGGAGTCACCCACGGGCAATGGTGGAGATGTAGTCGTGGAGGCCTGGAGAGCTGAGGTGGAGTCAGGTAGATTCCTGGTAATGGAAGCATATGAGGTTGCTTGGGTAGTTGGCGTCTGCTGTTGTTCAAGCTGTTTTTTCAGTAGTTCCCGTCTGGTGGGGCATTTGGCCGCCAAGGTGTGGTGGTCGTTGTTGCAGTTGAGGCATTTGGGTGGAGCGGTGGAGGAGCATGACTTGAAATCGTAGCCTTCAGTGCCGCAGGTAGCACAGAGCTTCTTGTCTATGGAGGGGCAGTTCTTCGTGGTATGCTGGTAAGAATAGCAGTTGTAACATTGAGGGATGTATGTAAATTTCTCTGCTTCGATAAATGTTGGATGGATGTGGAAGTAGAAGATGGCCAGGCCCTCCTTGAGAGCTCGGGTTGCCATGCTGACGTCGCTGAAGGTGGTCTTCAGCATGGAGGAAGCATTGGAAATTCTGGTGATGTGTTCTATCTTGGCCCAGGTGTTCTGGTCTTTAATTGATGAGTTGGTTTCAGAGATCTCTTGGGTTGTGATGAGTTTGTCGAGCTTCTTGAGAAACACAGTTCTCTTGACTTTCAGGGCTGGGGATGTTAGGACTTGGAATCCACGTTGGTCGAGAGTGGAGATAGCTTCGGTGGTGGTTAGTTTGTCGGCCTCGAGGTCATCTGTGCAGATGACCACAAAAGCTTCCTTGAGAGAGAGAGGATTTTGCACTTGACTCGCAGAGTACCACTGATGGTAGCTGCAAGGGCTAGTTTGTACGAGTCGTTGACTGTCCCACTCATAGGTTTGATCTTGACCCTGTTAGAGTAATGCATCGTGAGTAAGCAGTGTTCCCCTCCCCGACGGGGATCGTAGGGATTGAAACAAGGTGAGACTATGTGATTTTTCCGAACTTAAGGCCTCTGACGCAGGCATCTCCATCGAAAACACCCCATAGTCTCATTGTGTCATTACCGTCTAAGAGAAACTGCCCACACCACTTTTCCTAGGGTGACGATAGGTCCATAGTAAAATGCTGGCATTTAAGCTGGCCTCTTGCTTTCGACGTGCCATTTGTGTTGAAACGAAAATGATGGGCCCATAATAATATGCTGGCACTTGGGCTGGCCTCTTCCTCTCGACGTGCCGTTTGTAATGAAACGAACATGATGGGTGCATAATAATAGGCTGGCATTTGAGCTTGATCTGGTAGGTGAACTACCGTCCAACACGCCACAAACACAGTAACAAGATGTCTCTGGAGGCGATCGACCACCTCCCTAGCTATACAGGTGAGAAAAAACTGCATACATCTCGCCTGGTGAAGGAGCAAATCACCGCTAAAAACACTGGGTTTGGTGTGTCCATTCAACGGGCCATCCTCGTTGAAACACTGAGATCATATTATTTTTCCGAACTTAAGTCCTCTGCCGAAGGCATCTCTGTCGAAAACACCATAGTTTCATGGCATCATTGTCATCTAAGAGAAACTGCACACACCACTTTTTCCCTGATGACTATGGGCCCATAGTAATCTGTTGGCATTTGAGCTGGCCTCTTGGTCTCCTCGGGCCGTTTGGGTTGAAACGAACACGATGGATCCATAATAATATGCTTGAAATTGAGCTGGCCTCTTGCTGTCGACGTGCCGGTTGTGTTCAAATGAACACAAAGAGTCCATAATAATATACACTCATTCCAGCTGGCCTCATGCTCACGACGTGAGGTTTGTGTTGAAATGAGCATGATGAGTCCATGATGGTATGATGGCACTTGAGCTGGCCTGTTGCTATCGACGTGCCGTTTGCGTTGAAACTAACAAATGGCCCATAATAATACGCTGGCATTTGAGCTTGGCGTTTACCTGGAGAGGGTTTCGCGGGTGAACAGGTGTTGACCCCCAGGTGAGGTAGGTGATCTGCCGTCCTACACACCACGTACACAATAACAAGATGACGTCTCTGGAGGCGATCGACTGCCTCCCTTACTATACAGGCGGTGAAAAAAAAAGTGCATACGTCTCAGCTGATGAAGGAGCAAGTCACCGCTTAAAATACTGGGCTTGGTGTGTTCATTCAACGGGTCATCCTCGTTGAAACACCGTGAGACTATGTGATTTTTCCGAACTTAATGTTTAAGATAGTAAAACTATCTTTATTTTCTTGATCAACGTGATAACTAACAATTTGTTTACATGGAAGTCTATATCTGCATCACAAGGCGCAACTTACTTGGATCAAGAGACCTTCACTAATTTTTCAATAATGGAAAAAATAGCTCAGAACTACATAGACCATTGTGGGTATTGTAACACCCAGTGTGAGAGATATTGTTTGATCAGAGGAAGGGGAGTAGCTTCAATTCCTCCCATTAACCCCCCCCCCACAAGAAAATTAAGATTTAAATAATTTAGTGACCAAACTGGTGGTGGGGACTAGGAGCTGCAGCTCAGCTCTACTGTTGTACTGACAAACACGTCAACAGACAATACTTAAATTATTTATGTGTATTAAGAGGCTGAGGAAGCGATAAAGCCGACGGGGCGGCAGGAGGAGGAGCAACATGTCTCTCCTATACAACTATTGAAGGTTAACTGACCTACATGTGACCTTAAGAATGGTCACTGTCCTGCCCTTCATTATAACATCATCACTGATAACCTGACTAACTCTGACTACCACCACTAGATGGCACTACTACACCATCACTGTTTACCTGGAGTTTACCTGGAGAGAGTTCCGAGGGTCAACGCCCCCGCGGCCCGGTCTGTGACCAGGCCTCCTGGTGGATCAGAGCCTGATCAACCAGGCTGTTACTGCTGGCTGCACGCAAACCAACGTACGAGCCACAGCCCGGCTGGTCAGGAACCGACTTTAGGTGCTTGTCCAGTGCCAGCTTGAAGACTGCCAGGAGTCTATTGGTAATCCCCCTTATGTATGCTGGGAGGCAGTTGAACAGTCTCGGGCCCCTGACACTTATTGTATGGTCTCTTAACGTGCTAGTGACACCCCTGCTTTTCATTGGGGGGATGGTGCATCGTCTGCCAAGTCTTTTGCTTTCGTAGTGAGTGATTTTCGTGTGAAAGTTCGGTACTAGTCCCTCTAGGATTTTCCAGGTGTATATAATCATGTATCTCTCCCGCCTTCGTTCCAGGGAATACAGGTTTAGGAACCTCAAGCGCTCCTAGTAATTGAGGTGTTTTATCTCCGTTATGCGCGCCGTGAAGGTTCTCTGTACATTTTCTAGGTCAGCAATTTCACCTGCCTTGAAAGGTGCTGTTAGTGTGCAGCAATATTCCAGCCTAGATAGACCAAGTGACCTGAAGAGTGTCATCATGGGCTTGGCATCCCTAGTTTTGAAGGTTCTCATTAAGCCAGGTCTCAGTAAGAATAATGCAGGAGAAGGGTGTCTTTAGTGATTCAAGGAGTGCTAGGAGGTCATCATAGTGTTTGCTTAAGGACCTGATGTTGTAGTTTAGTACTGATAGACTTTTAGCATTGTTTAGGATAGTGGTGGCTTGTGATGCTGTGTAATAAAGGCAGTTACTTTCCAATAGGTTTTGATTGGGTGTCAGATTATGGAGGTTTAGATCAGGGTCAACGTGATCAATCATCTTCTAGGTTTAAAATTATGGTTATTTATATCCTGTGTTGTGTGTTGAGTTCTACTACTGATATCTGTAGTGGTTGGAAGTTTGGACAAGTATATAGCTAGAGTATTTTGGTCATGTAGGGTATAGTCACTACTACACATAATGAAGTTGATGTCTCTACGACATTCCCCGTGTCCGACTAAACCTTTACAAAAATTCAATGTATGTCAAAGGCCCTAAAATCTGGAATACCCTACCTGAGAACTCTAGAACTGCAGACACATTCATCACCTTCAAAACTACCATTAGAAAACATCTTATCTCCCTGATACACCCCGTCAACTAACTTCACGAATACCACCTGGTGGTTCACACTTACACTCGCTCACTCATTTGACCATAAACAGAAATATTAATCTCAGTCTTAAAATAATGAATCCTGTGATACTCCAATACTGAAACTGTATACTGTGCCAAAACAAAAGCATTCACATTGCTAAACTCACAAAATAGTATTTAGTCACTTAGCCATAATACCAACTTACCTCATAATTTGTAATATTTTACATTTAAGAATAAAACTAAGTATGCCCGAAATGCCTAGCCATGCTAAGCGTTCTAGTGGTACACTCTGTAATCTCAATTTTACTACATGTAAACCAAACAATAACCAAATTTCTGTAAACTCAGCATTGTAATCCTTATAGAGAATAAACTTTGAATTTGAATTTGAATTTGAATCCATCCTGTCATTTTTCTAGCAGATGCGATTGGTACAATGTTATGGTCCTTGAAGGTGAGATCCTCCGACATGATCACTCCCAGGTCTTTGACGTTGGTGTTTCGCTCTATTTTGTGGCCAGAATTTGTTTTGTACTCTGATGAAGATTTAATTTCCTCGTGTTTACCATATCTGAGTAATTGAAATTTCTCATCGTTGAACTTCATATTGTTTTCTGCAGCCCACTGAAAGATTTGGTTGATGTCCGCCTGGAGCCTTGCAGTGTCTGCAATGGAAGACACTGTCATGCAGATTCGGGTGTCATCTGCAAAGGAAGACACGGTGCTGTGGCTGACATCCTTGTCTATGTCAGATATGAGGATGAGGAACAAGATGGGAGCGAGTACTGTGCCTTGTGGAACAGAGCTTTTCACCGTAGCTGCCTCGGTCTTTACTCTGTTGACGACTACTCTCTGTGTTCTGTTAGTGAGGAAATTATAGATCCATCGACCGACTTTTCCAGTTATTCCATTAGCGCGCATTTTGTGCGCTATTACGCCATGGTCACACTTGTCGAAGGCTTTTGCAAAGTCTGTATATATTACATCTGCATTCTTTTTATCTTCTAGTGCATTTAGGACCTTGTCGTAGTGATCCAATAGTTGAGACAGACAGGAGCGACCTGTTCTAAACCCATGTTGCCCTGGGTTGTGTAACTGATGGGTTTCTAGATGGGTGGTGATCTTGCTTCTTAGGACCCTTTCAAAGATTTTTATGATATGGGATGTTAGTGCTATCGGTCTGTAGTTCTTTGCTGTTGCTTTACTGCCCCCTTTGTGGAGTGGGGCTATGTCTGTTGTTTTTAGTAACTGTGGGACGACCCCCGTGTCCATGCTCCCTCTCCATAGGATGGAAAAGGCTCGTGATATGGGCTTCTTGCAATTCTTGATGAACACGGAGTTCCATGAGTCTGGCCCTGGGGCAGAGTGCATGGGCATGTCATTTATCGCTTGTTCGAAGTCATTTGGCGTCAGGATAACATCGGATAGGCTTGTGTTAACCAAATTTTGTTGCTCTCTCATAAAAAATTCATTTTGATCTTCGACTCTCAGTCTGGTTAGGGGCTTGCTAAAAACTGAGTCATATTGGGACCTGAGTAGCTCACTCATTTCCTGGCTGTCATCTGTGTAGGACCCATCTTGTTTAAGTAGGGGTCCAATACTGGATGTTGTTCTCGACTTTGATTTGGCATAGGAGAAGAAATACTTTGGGTTTCTTTCGATTTCGTTTATGGCTTTTAGTTCTTCCCGCAATTCCTGACTCCTATAAGATTCCTTTAGCTTGAGTTCGATGCTTGCTATTTCTCTGACCAGTGTCTCCCTACGCATTTCAGATATATTGACCTCTTTTAGCCGCTCTGTTATTCTTTTCCGTCGCCTGTAAAGGGAGCGCCTGTCTCTTTCTATTTTACATCTACTCCTCCTTTTTCTTAGAGGAATAAGCCTTGTGCATACATCGAGTGCCACCAAGTTAATCTGTTCTAGGCATACGTTGGGGTCTGTGTTGCTTAGTATATCTTCCCAGCTTATAAGATAAGATAAGATAAGATAAGATTTCGTTCGGATTTTTAACCCCGGAGGGTTAGCCACCCAGGATAACCCAAGAAAGTCAGTGCGTCATCGAGGACTGTCTAACTTATTTCCATTGGGGTCCTTAATCTTGTCCCCCAGGATGCGACCCACACCAGTCGACTAACACCCAGGTACCTATTTGCTGCTAGGTGAACAGGACAACAGGTGTAAGGAAACGTGTCGAAATGTTTCCACCCGCCGGGAATCGAACCCGGGCCCTCCGTGTGTGAAGCGGGAGCTTTAGCCACCAGGCCACCGGGCCAGGACCGGTTAGGACTTGGTTTACTTGGTCCCACTTTATGTTTTTGTTATTGAAGTTGAATATGGTGAATGCTCCCTCGTGACTAGTCTCATTATGTCGGTCTGGGGCTCCACGCATACATGTCTGAACCTCAATTATGTTGTGATCTGAGTATATTGTTTTCGATATGGTGACCTTTCTTATCAGATCATCATTGTTAGTGAAGATGAGGTCTAGTGTATTCTCCAGTCTAGTAGGCTCTATTATTTGCTGGTTTAAATTGCCTTTGCCTCTGCAAGCAGTCCACGGATGAAAGGTATTTTGTTGTTTGTTGCTGGCTTTAGACCCTGTATATTTGCAAAGAAGAATGTCATCGGACTGGTGGTATTGTTGGTACTGGGAGGGGGGGATTTTTTTTCCGGCATTAGTATGTGTATTTCCATGAGTCTGGCCCAGGGGCAGAGTGCATGGGCATGTCATTTATCGCCTGTTCGAAGTCATTTGGCGTCAGGATAACATCAGATAGGCTTGTGTTAGCCAAATTCTGTGGCTCTCTCATAAAAAATTCATTTTGATCTTCGACTCTCAGTCTGGTTAGTGGCTTGCTAAAAACTGAGTTATATTGGGACTTGAGTAGCTCACTCATTTCCTTGCTGTCATCTGTGTAGGCATAAGTTGGGGTCTGTGTTGCTTAGTCTATCTTCCCATCTTATATCGGTTAGGACTTGGTTTACTTGGTCCCACTTTATGTTTTTGTTATTGAAGTTGAATTTGATGAATGCTCCCTCGTGACTAATCTCATTATGTCTTGGTACAGAACAGAAAACACATTGGACAAGTGAGAATGGTTGGATTTGAGAGGGACGTGACCTCTTAATGATTACGTTCTTTCTTCTACTAGTGGCCTACATCTCATCTCCTATTCAATCCAGGCTGAGGGACTGACCACCTCAAAACTACGTCTTCAAGGGTGATGGACTAATTGCATCGTCTTCATAACTCTTCTGCTTCTTCCACCTTTTCTGTACTAGACTGAAGAAGCCTACTGTGTAGGCAAACGTTTCGAAATAAAGATACCCAACTGCTGCATATGTGTCTTATCTAATAACCTTATTTACCAATATGTTCAGTTTAAAAGAGAAGTAGAAAGGGGGATTAGAAAGGCTAAACGTGACTATTAAATTAAGAATGCTAATGAATCAAAGATTAATCCAAAAGGGTTCTTTCATGTGTACAGGACGAAGGTGAGGGAAAACGTAGGACCTCTGAAAATTGGGAATGGACAACTGACGGATAACGAACTTCAAGTGCTTTCTACAAGATTAATGGGCTGAACACAGCGATTTCAGGCTGAGGGACTGATTGCCTCAAACTCCTCCTCTCCTTAAACCTTTCTGCTATGTATTGGACTTATGAAGCTACTGTGTGGTGATATGTTTCCTTAATAAAGATTCCCTTATGTTGCATAATTGTCTCAATCTTCATCTTGTCGGTCTTCAAAACCATTTATCTCATCACTAAATGTTATGGGTCAGACTATTTACTACTGTGGTTCTCTCCACTCAGACTGGTCAAGGTTGCTGTGTTGATAACTAAAATGTTCCAGAAGAAACAGCCAGGCACAGCACTCTTCAATCACCTGAAACAAAACAAATTCGTATTATAACCATGAACATTGCACATATATAGACAAATATTACCATGCAATATAAACTAGTAACATTACTGCCTGACTGATATAGCCAATAATGTTTAACATAATAAGTAAAGCTATCTTTATTTTTTTTAATATTTCTTTCATGTAAACCTGATGAATAGCAATTTGCTTACATCGAAGTCTATATCTGGATCAAAAGGCGAAAGTTCCTTGGATCAAGAGACCTTCACTAAGTTATTTTTCAATAATGGAAAAAAATAGCCCAGAACTACATACACCACAATAGGTTATGTAACGCCTAATGTGGGAATTATTGTTTGATAAGAGGAAGGGGAGTTCTACAGTTCTTCGCATGAACCCCCCACCCACCCTCCGAGACATTAGGCCCCAAAGAAAACTTAATTAAAACTATTAAGATATTAACAATTTAGTGACCAAACTGGTGCCGGGGACCAGAAGCTGCAGCTCAACTCTGCTGTTGTACTCACAAATACGTCACTGAGCAATACTTACGTTATTTAGCTGTATAAAGAGGGTGAGGAAGCATAAAGCCGGCGGGGTGGAAGGAGAAGGAGCAACACGTCCCTCCTCCAAAAAAACTGAAGTTCGACTGAATTTTAATGACTTTAAGATTGTTCACTGTCCTTTCACTATAACACCATCACTGATAACCTGACTAATTCTCACCATCACCATTAGGTGGCACTATTACACCATCACTATCAGTACTACTCATGGTGGGGCACTCAACCCATTGGGGTCATGCACCACCTGGGAGGACAAGTTACAGCGTGGGTATGCAACAATTGTCAGGAACAGATACACGTAGTTGTTTGGCTGTTTGTATAGCAGTTCATAAAGTAAACAGGGCTGGCTTGGTGTTTACCCCGCAATGCACGAGGTATAGGTGTTCACTCTACTGTGTAATGAGAACTGACGCCTTCACATGCAGTGGTAAATACACAATACACAATACACAAAAATAGACAAGTAGGTTTTCATTTCTCTCGGCAGCTCCCTTGGTGTTTATCTCGCCTGTTATTTATATTTTTTTTGTGTTTTCACTCTATCTTAGAGTATTCCTCTTTTCTTCTATCCAAATTTACATCTTCCTTATTCCTCTAAACATATTATAAGAATTGTCTTCAGGCTAGTCCTCATACTTGCTTTAGTGGTTGGGCAACACTTTTAAGCAAGGGTTGAAGACTCGTCTAGTGTGCTCTCCGTTCTTAGCTACCTGAGATTGTGATGATGGTTTCCCTCAACTACGAGCAGCTATATCTTCAGCTTAAAGCACAATTAACGGAAGCAAGAACAGAAATTCAATGACCTAAAGATATATGCAAGGATTATCCCCGGAACAATGTCGCCGATGATCGGACCAACGACTGGATGGTAGTCAGAATTGAAGGGACGAAGCTGAAGATGAAGAAGGTCCAGGAGACTGTTGTGAAAACCAGCAACTCTTTTTCCTTGTTATCAGACGAATATGAGTCGAACACACATGATCATCCAACAAGAGCAATTGTTAACGACACAGTGAAGCCAGCCAGTGAAAACATCCCAGCGAAGGCCATCTCTACTAAGACCATCGAGAACGTCATGCATACCGCCAGTCGAGGTAAAAACAGTGAGTTAGTTGGAAACAGTCAGATTAAGTTTATAGATAGGGATTTTTGTCTTAGGGATAGGAAGAGGAGGCAGAGGGCGTGTTTTCCTGGGGGATGGGATGAAGGATATTGTTAACCACCTGGACAACATCATGAGAGGTAATGGGAGCAATCCTATTATCTGTCTCTGTTCTGGAGACAACGATGTTGGCAGACATAGGGGGACCTGATTAGCAGGCATAGGTCAGCAATAGACATAATTAGGAAGAAGTGAGGGAACCCTGTGATATGTGGTATTTTGCCAACGAGAGGAGTTGGAAATGAATGGCTATCCAGGGCAAATGGTGCCAACTGCTGGCTGGACAAACCAGTGGGATACAACTGGTTCAACAAACCAGTCGTATCCTGGAGTTTACCTAGAGAGAGTTCCGGGGGTCAACGCCCCCGCGGCCCGGTCTGTGACCAGTCCTTATGATGGATCAGGGCCTGATCAACCAGGCTGCTACTGCTGGCTGCACACAATCCAACGTACAAGCCATAGCCCAGCTGGTCAGGTACCGATTTTAGGTGCTTGTCTAGTGCCTGCTTGAAGACAGCCAGGGGTCTATTGGTAATCCCCCTTAAGTATGCTGAGAGGCAGTTGAACAGTCTTGGGCCGCTGACGCTTATTGTGTTGTCTCTTAACGTGCTAGTGACACCCCCTGCTTTTCATTGGGGGGATGTTGCATCGTCTGCCGAGTCTTTTGCTTTCGTAGTGAATGATTTTCGTGTGCAAGTTTGGTACTAGTCCCTCTAGGATTTTCCAAGTGTATATAATCATGTATCTCTCCCGCCTGAGTTCCAGGGAGTACAGGTTCAGGAACTTCAAGCACTCCCAGTAATTGAGGTGTTTTATCTCCATTATGCGCGCCGTGAAGGTTCTCTGTACATTTTCTATGTCAGCAATTTCACCTGCCTTGAAAGGTGCTGTTAGTGTGCAGCAATACTCCAGCCTAGATAGAACAAGTGACCTGAAG
>NC_091305.1:50000-57500 GCF_038502225.1 Cherax quadricarinatus
GAGTTTAAGGCCCTGTAGACGTAGACTGCACAGTAGTAAGTGTGGATCTACTGAACTGGGAGTAAGTTTAGGTCTATGAAGAGTGGGGGGGGTGTGTTGCCAGGGATGGGATTTAGTGATTATTCTTACTGCAGCTTTTTGTTGGGTTATTATTGGCTTTAGGTGTGTTGCTGCAGTTGATCCCCAAGCACAAATAGCATAGGTGAGGTATGGATAAATAAGTGAGTGGTATAGTATGAGAAGGGCATTTTGCGGCACGTAGTATCGTATCTTGGAGAGGATCCCAACCGTTTTGGATACTTTTTTGGTTATATGCTGGATATGGGTGCTGAAATTCAGGTTGTTGTCAAGGTATAAGCCTAGGAATTTGCCCCCATTATTTCTGGTAATTAGAGTGTTGTCAATCTTAATGTTAATTTGTGCATCTCAAGGTCTGCTACCAAACATAATATAGTAGGTTTTGTCAGTGTTAAGCGTAAGTTTATTGGCTGTCATCCAAGTCGATATTTTAATCAGCTCCTCATTCACAATGGTGTTGAGGGTGGCAAGATTAGGGTGAGAGATGACATAAGTCGTGTCATCAGCAAAGAGAATGGGTTTCAGGTGTTGGGATACGTTTGGAAGGTCATTGATGTATATGAGGAAGAGCAGGGGACCAAGGACACTTCCCTGCGGAACTCCAGTATCAAGTGGCCGTGTTGCTGATGCTGTGTCTTTAATGGTGACATACTGATACCTATTAGTAATGTAAGATTTGAAATAAGCAAGCGCATGGCCTCTTATACCGTAATGATCAAGTTTTTGGAGTAGGATGTCGTGGTCTACTGTGTCAAAAGCTTTTCTTAGGTCAATAAAAATTCCTAGTGGATATTCCTTATTTTCTAATGCTGTGTAAAGCAGATCTAGCATTTTTATGATTGCATCATTAGTGCTTTTATTTTTCCTGAATCCAAATTGGCAGGGGTTGAGTATGTTTTGAGCAGTTATAAATGAATACAGTCTCCTGTGCACGAGTTTCTCAAAGATTTTGGATAGCAATGGTAAGTTAGATATTGGCCTATAGTTGTTTAAGTCTGTAGGGTCACCACCTTTATGTATTGGTGTAAACCTTGCCATCTTGAGTAGTTTCGGGAAGGTGCTAGTCTCTAGTGACTCGTTAAAAAGTAATGAAATAGCATGCGAAAGGACATGGGCCGCTCGCTTGTACAGTAATGGTGGGACATGAGACAGATTCCCCGAGTTATTTTTAAGTGACTTTATAATCTCAGTGACTTCCGTGGGCTCAGTTGGTGCAAGATAGAAGGAATTAGGGAAATTCCCATCTAGGTAGTCCCCGGCATGGGCATTGGTATGTGGGATTTTACTGGCGAGATTAGATCCTATGGTTGAGAAGAAGTCGTTTATCTTGTTAGCTGTGTCAGTGGGATGTAGTGGTGTTTCATTAAGTTTAGTTAGAACAATATTCTTGTTTTTTCTCAGTTTGTGGGTCCCTAGAATCTGAGAGAGTGTTTTCCAGGTCTATATATATATATATATATATATATATATATATATATATATATATATATATATATATATATATATATATATATATATATATATACACTGGCACTAGTAACAATATTTTTTTCACCACAGCTAACAAAGGAGGAGGAGGAGTGGTCATCCTCAACCGTACAGAGTACGTTAATACGATGCAAGATTTACTAAACGATACCAAGACATACGCTTCCTTCCCCGAGCATACATGGAAGAAACACATTCCTTTCTTAGTAAGACCCGCAGCATACTCATAAAATCAGAAGGCAAAAAGCTCTATCGCCTCGTCCCTACTAGCCCCAAGTCAGCAATTCTTACCGAATACTCATAAACCAAATGTGCCTATGAGATCTATTACTTCTGGTATTGGCAGAAAGGTTTTGGCGAAATGTTTATCTAAACTTCTTGGTACGATTAGTCAGACTCACCTGAAGCATTAAGCGTGTAAGGGATCTCGACAGGAGTGATAGGAATCTTGCAACTTTCGACGTAACCGCTTTATTCACCAATGTTCCAGTTGATCAAACTATTGATCTTCTATGCTGGGCGATTAATGATGATACAGAGTTACATGTACCTTGCCAGGATTTTGTGAGCCTTGTCGAATTACGTGTTGGTTATAACAGTTTTAGGTTAGAATACAACAAGTATAAACAACAGTTCGGGCTAGCCATAGGCTCACCCCTTAGTGCAGTACTGGTCAATTTATATATGGAGGGCCTAGAATCCAGACGGATCCTCAATAACATACCTAGGTCACTTATATGGATGCGGTATGTTGGTATTTTGGTCATTTATCACAACCCAGGATTTCAAATGGCCTGTTATCCTGGGTGTAAAGGGAGCAAAATAAACACAGCAGAAAAACTTTTGACTTACATTATCCTTCACCAATTTAGAACAGAAGTATGTACACTATATACACTATGTACAGCGATAGGTATTAGTGCACTCCACGGTAAGCAAGGCAGAATAGAAGCCACTAGAGAGCAGACCGTGCTTCAACCAGCTCTAGAATGGGAATGACAAGGGCAGACAGGAGAGTGGTACCCACATAACCTCTGCGATTGCCAAAACCATCTTCTTATTGGCTGGAACCTGGTTACTGGTTGAACGACAGGGCCCCATCGTCAACCCTCAGTTACCTGGTTCGCTGGTTGGGGGAGATTGCCTGTGAATGAAGGTGTGTACATGCGCCGAATAAAGGTTACGTACTCTTTGCATGCCACATCATTGTACCCAAAAATCTAGATGAACGTGACATCCTCAATACTATCAACACTCTGAAATCTATTAAATTTACGCTAGAGTAGGAGAAGGACAACAAATTACTGTTTCTCGACGTCCTTTTATTCACAGCTGAACCCAGACCTTCTTTAAAAGTCTACTGTAAACGTACAAGAACGATCTACATTTTTTCTCTCACTATGACACCAGAACTAAGAGGGGCAGTTATAGGTTTCTTTCTGAGAGATTACAGAATTTCCAGTCTGCAGTTCCTCGAAGAAGAATGCACAAACACACATTCTTTCAGTTTGCTACACTTGTCCCTACACATCATAAGTGACTGCAGGAAACGTGCGACACACAAACTCGACAAGACCAACACCAGTCAAGTTGAAGGAAAGCCTCCAAGTTACATCGTTTTACCGGTCAGCAACGTTGAAACTAACGTTTCAAAAACTTTCTACAAAAAACTAGCTATAGTATCCACCAGCTCTTCAACTACTACTGGAAACCTATTGAAAAAACAAAAGAATGACTTTGGCACGAGTGCAGGAGTATACACTATACTACGTGGGAGTTGTGCCAAAGTATATGTGGAGGAAACAGCTAGATCTCTGGATATTAGGTTCAGGAAACACAAAAGCGCTTGCAACAGTGATGACCGCAAAAACGTGTATCTTCAAACGTAGGTACGATGCTGGACACCTCACGAAATTCAGAGAGGCTAGACTAGTCTTTAAGGAAGACGTCTTCAAGGGTGATGGACTGATTACATCGTCTTCACATCTCTACTGCTCCTGCCTACTTTCTGAACTCGACTGAAAAAGCTTACTGTGTAGGCGAAACGCTTCGGAATAAAGATTCCTAATTGTTGCCTATGTGTCTTACTTACCAAGACGATTTAAGACGATTTAAGCTGCCCTAATATGCTGTCAGTAATACTATCAGTCAAAAGTCTGGAAGTTACACTGTTTCCAAATTGCTAACCTGGAGACCGCTGTAGCATGATGTTGACAGGTCCTTCTTGAACCCAACCCGTCCCACCACAATTACTACCATTACTACTACTACTACTACTACTACTACTACTACTACTACTACTACTACTACTACTACTACTACTGCTACTGCTATTACTACTACCCACGCGACATTCTACCTAACTCCTGCCACTATATATAGTTGTTTCTTAGTTATCTCTGGATTGAAGAAGCCACGCGTGTCTTTGATAACCTTACTAACTCATGTTGTGCAAGCCCATCTCAAATCTAACCCTTCTTACTCGTATATTTATCTAACTTACATTGGAAGCTAACCAAGGTTTTAGTTTCAGTCACCCAACTAGGCAGATTCTTCCACTCATGAACTACTCTATTTCCTAACTAGTACTTTCCTATATCTTTCCTAAACTTATCCGATTTGAATCCATTATTTCGAGTTCTTTCTTGAAGGGATATCCTCAGAACGTTATTATTTATGCTCCCTCCTCAAGTTATTCATTTCATTCATGTTTCCCTTCATTCTACGTTTTACAAGTGAATACTGGTTAACTTGCCACTTGCTGAGTTCACTCCCAGTATCGTGGGCCTTGTCGTACCTATTCTTAAGAGTATGTATACAGCCTGCTTCCATTACATGGTCCAGAAGCTGAGGAAATATGTCCTGTCATCCCTGTATCTCATCTGTGTCTTAAATTTAGAATTTAACCCTTATTTACCCGTTTTCCATCTTTCGAATAGCTTATCCCTGTCAACCCTATCAAGCCCTCAGAGTATTTTGCATGTTTTTGTTATGTCTTCACAGGTTCTAATATCTGATGTTATCAGGCTTATTTCTGTCTGAATCTAGGCATTCACGGTAATATATACCTCTCAAGAATGTTTTATATTAAGATACTGTTTCAAGTTACTTATGCAGGGGGTCGATTCACAGCATCTGACCCGCCTCATCACTGGTCGAGTGTGTGTGTGTGTGTACGTGTGTGTGTACTCACCTATTTGTGGTTGCAGGGGTCGAGTCATAGCTCCTGCCCCCGCCTCTTCACTGATTGCTACTGGGTCCTCTCTCTCTCTGCTCCATGAGCTTAATCAACCCTCGTCTTAAACTACGTATGGTTCCTGCCTCCACTACCTCACTTTCTAGGCTATTCCACTGCCTGACAACTATGTAACTGAAGAAATATTTCTTAACATCCCTTTGACTCATCTGAATCTTCAACTTCCAATTGTGACCTCTTGTTTCTGTGTCGTTATTATGTCTCCCCGGACCCTCCTGTCCTCCAGTGTCGTCAGGCCAATTTCCCTTAACCTTTCTTCGTAGGACAATCCCCTTAGCTCTGGGACTAAGTCTTGTTACAAACCTCTGCACTTTCTCTAATTTCTTGACGTGCTTGACCAGGTGTGTATTCCAAACTGGTGCTGTATACTCCAGCATGGACCTGACGTAAATGGTGTAGAAAGTCTTGAACGATTCCTTACTGAGGTATCGGAACGGTATCCTTAGGTTTGCCAAACGCCCGTACGCTGCAGAAGTTATCTGATTGATGTGCGCCTAAGGAGATGTGCTCGATATTATATTCACCGCAAGACCTTTTTCCTTGAGTGAAGTTTGCAGTCTTTGGCCACTTAGACTATACTGTGTCTGGGGTCTTCCTTCTCTGCCCTTCCCCGATCTTCATGACTTTGCATTTGGCAGGGTTAAATTCAAGGAGCCAGTTGCTGGACCAGGCTTGTAGTTTGTCCAGGTCGCTTTGTAGTCCTGCCTGATCCTCTATCGATTTGATTCTCCTCATTAACCTCACACCATCTGCAAACAAGGACACTTCTGAGTCTATCCCTTCCGTTATGTCATTCACATATGCGAAAACAGCACAGGTCCTAGGACTGACCATTGTGGAACCCCGCTTGTCATAGGCGACCACTCTGACACCTCGTCACGTACCATGATTCGATGTTGCCTCTCTGTCAGGTATTCTCTGATCCATTGCAGTGCCTTTCCTGTTATGTGTGCCTGATCCTCTAGCTTTTGCAGTAACCTCTTGTGAGGAACTGTGTCGAAGGCCTTCTTGCAGACCAAGAAAATGCAGTCTATCCACCCCTCTCTCTCTTGTCTTACTTCTGTCACCTTGTCATAAAACTCTAGTAGGTTTGTGACACAGGATTTTCCTTCCCTGAAACCGTGCTGGTTGTTGATTATACACTTGCTTCTTTCCAGGTGCTCCACCACTCTCCTCCTGATGATCTTCTCCATGACTTTGCATACTATACACGTTAGTGACACATGTCTGTAGTTTAAAGCCTCGTGTCTGCCTCCTTTTTTAAAAATTGGGACTACATTTGCCATCTTCCATATGACAGGGAGTTGCCCGGTTTCAATGGATATGTTGAAGATCTTTGTTAGTGGCACACACAGCATCTCTGCTCCCTCTCTAAGGACCCACGGAGAGATGTTGTCTGGTCCCACCGCCTTTGAGGTATCCAGTTCACATAGCAGCTTCTTCACCTCCTCCTCGGTTATGTGTACCTCATCCAGCACTTGTTGGGGTACCTCCCTGTTCTGATTTCCTGGATTCCTACAGGTTTCCACTGTAAATACTTCTTTAAAACTCTTGTTGAGCTCCTCACAAACCTCTTGGTCGTTTCTTGTGAACTCCCCATCATCCTTCCTCAGTCTGATTACCTGGTCCTTGACTGTTGTTTTCCTCCTGATGTGGTTATACAACAGCTTCGGGTCAGACTTGACTTTCGGTGCTATGTTATTTTTGTATTGTCGCTGAGCCTCCCTTCTTATCTGTGCATATTCGTTTCTGGCTCTTCGGCTGATCTCTTTGTTTTCCTTGGTCCTTTGTCTTCTGTACCTTTTCCATTCTCTAGTACGCCTAGTTTTTGCCTCCCTACACCTTTGGGTGAACCAAGGACTCGTTCTGGTCTTCCCATTATTTCTGTTTCCCTTGGGAACAAACCTCTCCTCTGCCTCCTTGCATTTTGTTGTCACATAGTCTATCATTTCTTTTACTGATTTTCCTTCCATTTCTCTCTCCCACTGAACGTCTTGCAGGAAGTTCCTCATGTCTTTGTAGTCCCCCCCATTTGTAGTTTGGTTTTTCCCATCCTATTCCTGCTACTCTCTCCACTTGTAGCTCAACTATGTAGTCAAAGCACAGAACCACATGATCAGTAGCTCCTAGGGGCCTTTCATACATGATATCCTCGATGTCCAAATTACTCAAGGTGAATACAAGGTCCAGTCTTGCTGGATCGTCCTCGCCTCTCTCTCTGGTAGTGTCTCTAACACATTCATGTATGAGGTTTTCAAGTACCACATCTATCATCTTGCCACTTCATATTTCGGGAACCCCATGGGGCTCCAGGTTTTCCCAGTCAATCTTCTTGTGATTGAAATCACCCATGACTAGTAACTTTGCTCCCCCCATGTGAGCTCTTCTGGCCACCTCTGCTAGTGTGTCGACGATTGCTCTGTTGCTCTCATTGTATTCTTCTCTTGGCCTCCTGCAGTTCTGTGGTGGGTTGTACATTACTGTATTACCACCTTAAGGCCCTTAGACTGGATTGTTCCTACTAAGTAGCCCCTTTCGCCTGTGCCATCCATTCCTTCCATTTTCTCAAATCCCCACCGGTTTTTAATGAGTAGTGCAACTCCTCCTCCCCCTCTCCTCCCTCTATCTTTCCTGAGGATTTGATATCTGGGCGTAAAAATTGCATCTGTTATCATCTT
>NC_091305.1:60000-132500 GCF_038502225.1 Cherax quadricarinatus
CGTGCTTGGCTAGGTGTGGGTTCCAAACTGGTGCCGCATACTCCAATATGGGCCTAACGTATACGGTGTACAGGGTCCTGAACGATTCCTTATTAAGATGTCGGAATGCTGTTCTGAGGTTTGCTAGGCGCCCATATGCTGCAGCAGTTATTTGGTTGATGTGCGCTTCAGGAGATGTGCCTGGTGTTATACTCACCCCAAGATCTTTTTCCTTGAGTGAGGTTTGTAGTCTCTGACCCCCTAGACTGTACTCCGTTTGCGGCCTTCTTTGCCCTTCCCCAATCTTCATGACTTTGCACTTGGTGGGATTGAACTCCAGGAGCCAATTGCTGGACCAGTTCTGCAGCCTGTCCAGATCCCTTTGTAGTTCTGCCTGGTCTTCGATCGAGTGTATTCTTCTCATCAACTTCACGTCATCTGCAAACAGGGACACCTCAGAGTCTATTCCTTCCGTCATGTCGTTCACAAATACCAGAAACAGCACTGGTCCTAGGACTGACCCCTGCGGGACCCCGCTGGTCACAGGTGCCCACTCTGACACCTCGCCACGTACCATGACTCGCTGCTGTCTTCCTGACAAGTATTCCCTGATCCATTGTAGTGCCTTCCCTGTTATCCCTGCTTGGTCCTCCAGTTTTTGCACCAATCTCTTGTGTGGAACTGTGTCAAACGCCTTCTTGCAGTCCAAGAAAATGCAATCCACCCACCCCTCTCTCTCTTGTCTTACTGCTGTCACCATGTCATAGAACTCCAGTAGGTTTGTGACACAGGATTTCCCGTCCCTGAAACCATGCTGGCTGCTGTTGATGAGATCATTCCTTTCTAGGTGTTCCACCACTCTTCTCCTGATAATCTTCTCCATGATTTTGCATACTATACATGTCAGTGACACTGGTCTGTAGTTTAATGCTTCATGTCTGTCTCCTTTTTTAAAGATTGGGACTACATTTGCTGTCTTCCATGCCTCAGGCAATCTCCCTGTTTCGATAGATGTATTGAATATTGTTGTTAGGGGTACACATAGCGCCTCTGCTCCCTCTCTCAATACCCATGGGGAGATGTTATCTGGCCCCATTGCCTTTGAGGTATCTAGCTCACTCAGAAGCCTCTTCACTTCTTCCTCGGTTGTGTGCACTGTGTCCAGCACTTGGTGGTGTGCCCCACCTCTCCGTCTTTCTGGAGTCCCTTCTGTCTCCTCTGTGAACACTTCTTTGAATCTCTTGTTGAGTTCTTCACATACTTCCCGGTCATTTCCTGTTGTCTCTCCTCCTTCCTTCCTTAGCCTGATTACCTGGTCCTTGACTGTTGTTTTCCTCCTGATGTGGCTGTACAACAGTTTCGGGTCAGATTTGGCTTTCGCTGCTATGTCATTTTCATATTGTCTTTGGGCCTCCCTTCTTATCTGTGCATATTCATTTCTGGCTCTACGACTGTTCTCCTTATTCTCCTGGGTCCTTTGCCTTCTATATTTCTTCCATTCCCTAGCACACTTGGTTTTTGCCTCCCTGCACCTTTGGGTAAACCATGGGCTCATCCTGGCTTTTTCATTACTCCTGTTACCCTTGGGTACAAACCTCTCCTCAGCCTCCTTGCATTTTATTGCTACATATTCCATCATCTCATTAACTGGTTTCCCTGCCAGTTCTCTGTCCCACTGAACCCCGTTCAGGTAGTTCCTCATTCCTGTGTAGTCCCCTTTCTTGTAGTTTGGCTTCATTCGTCCTGGCCTTCCTGCTTCTCCCTCCACTTGTAGCTCTACTGTGTATTCGAAGCTTACAACCACATGGTCACTGGCCCCAAGGGGTCTTTCATATGTGATGTCCTCGATATCTGCACTACTGAAGGTGAATACTAAGTCCAGCCTTGCTGGTTCATCCTCTCCTCTCTCTCTTGTAGTGTCCCTTACGTGTTGGTACATGAAGTTCTCCAGTACCACCTCCATCATCTTAGCCCTCCAAGTATCTTGGCCCCCATGTGGGTCCAAGTTCTCCCAATCTATCTCCTTGTGGTTAAAGTCACCCATGATCAGGAGCTTTGCCCTGCATGCATGAGCTCTTCTGGCCACTCTAGCTAGTGTGTCAACCATCGCTCTATTGCTCTCGTCGTACTCTTGCCTTGGCCTCCTGCTGTTCTGTGGTGGGTTATACATCACTGCTATTACCACCTTGGGACCTCCAGAGTGAAGTGTTCCCACTAAGTAATCACTTTCTTCTCCGCTATCTTCTCTCTCCAGCTCATCAAAATTCCAGCGATTTTTGATCAGCAACGCCACTCCTCCACCCCCCCTGTTCCCTCTGTCTTTCCTCAGGATTTGGTATCCCGTTGGAAAGATGGCATCTGTTATCATACCTGTAAGCTTGGTTTCTGTGAGAGCTATGATGTCCGGTGATGCTTCTTTGACTCTTTCTTGCCACTCCTCCCATTTATTTGTTATTCCATCAGCGTTTGTGTACCATACCTTCAGTTTCCTTTCCAACACTGTGGTTTGGGGGGCCTGTGAGGGTGGGAGACCTGGTGGCATACTGTGGGGTTCTATAGCTTGGTGTTGGGTGGAGGCTGTGGGTATGGATTGTAGGGTGTGTTGGGATGGTGTGATAGGTTGTATGGTTCTGAGAGTAGTTGTGTGTGTGCTTGCCCTTGCTGTTCTGTCCTGCTCTGACAGACCTCTGCTGGTTCCCTCCTTGTCTCTTTTCCTAGCTCCTTTCGCTTTTTTGTCCTCTCCCTCAGCTGCTGTCGTTCTGATTTTGTTCTGTCTCTGTCTAGGAACACCCTCTTGTACTCTTCCGAGTATTTCAATCGTGGTTTCTCTTGGAGGATCCTGTTCCGCACTGTTTCCGTCCTGAGAATCAGCTTGATTGGTCGGTTTCTCACCTTCGAGTACCCCCCTATTCTCTGAAAATTTACAATCTCGTCCCTCTCTTCACCTATTTCTGTTATGATTTTCTCAATCTCCTTCCTTTCTTCCTGCTTCCTTTCAGTGTGTGTCCTTTCCTCTCTCTCCTGAAGCCCATGGATAAACACTGATTTTGCCCTTTCTTCCTCGCATTGCCTCACCCTCTGTGGCTCTGGATCCTGCCTGTATGTGGTCAGTTTCTCCCTTGATTTTTCCAGTGGCTCTTGATAGCCTTGTTGTGCCTCAGCATTCGACCTATCACCCTCTCCATCTGCAACCAGTTGATCTTCCCTTTCACTCCTTGGTCCTCCTTGGCAGATTGATGTGACCTTAGCATAATTCATAATTCCTTCCTTCCTGTTCAGCCTCGCAGCTTCATATGCTGTGTCTTCTCTGGTCACTGCCCCTGTAACTCGCTCCAGCCTATTTATCTCAACTTCTAGGACCCTTATCTTGGCTACTGCAGTTTCGACTTGTGCCTCCCAATTCTTCGTCTCCTTCTCCAACCACCTTTCCAATTTCACAGAGAGCTCTTTCTCCATTTTTTCAGAAAGCTCTCCTAATTTTCTCTCCCACTCTTGTTCCATCCTTTTCCACTGCTCCTCCATCCACTCCTCCCTACCCGAACCATTCTCATCTGATCCTTGGGTCCTGCGAGTCCCCACCATTTTTTTTTTTTTTTTTTTTTTTTTTTTTTTTTTTTTTTAAGAGTAGGAGAGGGGAGAGTTAGAAGGGAAAATGGGGACGAGAGAGAGCAAGAGAGAGAGAGAGCAAGAGAGAGAGAGAGCAAGAGAAAGAGAGAGCAGGAGAGAGAGAGAGCAAGAGAGAGAGCAAGAGAGAGAGAGAGAGCAAGAGAGAGAACAAGAGAGAGAGAGAGAGCAAGAGAGAGAGCAAGAGAGAGAGAGAGAGCAAGAGAGAGAGCAAGAGAGAGAGAGAGCAAGAAGGAGAGAGAGCAAGAGAGAGAGAGAGAGCAAGAGAGCGAGCAAGAGAGAGAGAGAGAGAGCAAGAGAGAGAGAGCAAGAGAGAGAGCAAGAGAGAGAGAGAGCAATAGGGAGAGAGAGCAAGAGAGAGAGAGAGCAAGAGAGAGAGAGAGCAAGAGAAAGAGAGAGCAGGAGAGAGAGAGAGCAAGAGAGAGAGCAAGAGAGAGAGGCAAGAGAAGACAAGAGAGAGGAGAGAGGCAAGAGAGGCAAAGAGAGAGGCAAGAGGAGGCAAGGGGGAGGCAAGAGGAGAGGCAGGGAGGCAGAGGCGAGGCAGGGAGGGGGGAGCCAGAGAGAGAGGGGCAAGGAGAGAGCAGGAGAGAGAGAGAGCAATGGGGAGGCAGAGAGGGGGCAAGGAGAGGCAAGGAAAGAGGCAGGAGAGAGGCAAGAGAGGCAAGAGAGAGAGCAAGAGAGACAAAGAGAGGCAAGAGAGAGGCAAAGAGAGAGAGGCAAGGAGGCAAGAGGGGAAAGGCAGGAAGGAGGCAAAGAGAGGCAAGGGAGGCAGGCAAGAGGGAGGAGCAAGGGAGAGGCAGAGGCAAGGAGGCAATGGGGAGGCAAGAGGGAGAGGCAAGGAGAGAGCCAGAGAGGCAAGGAGAGAGGCAAGGAGAGGCAAGAGAGAGCTGGGAGAGAGGCAAAGGGAGAGGCAAAGGGGAGGCCAAGAGAGAAGGCAAGGGAGAGAGCAGGAGAGAGCCAAAGGCAAGGGAGGCAGAGAGAGGCAAGAGGCAGGGGGAGGCAAGAGAGGCAAGAGAGGCAGGAGAGGCAGGAGGGAGGCAAGGGAGGCAAGAGGCAGAGGCAGGGAGCAGGGAGGCAGGGAGGCAGAGGAGGCAAGGGGCAGAGGGCGAGGAGGCAAGGAGAGAGGGCCAGAGAGAGAGCAAGGAGAGAAGAGGCAAGGGAGGGAGCAGAGAGAGGCAAGAGAGGCAAGAGAAGAGAGGCAAGAGAGGCAAGAGAGAGAGCAAGAGAGAGAAATTACAGAGAGCAAAGAGAGCAAAGAGAGAGAGAGCAAGGAGAGAGGAAGGCAAGAGAGAGGCAAGAGAGAGAGAGCAAGAGAGGCAGAGAAGAGCCAACATTGGGGTTTCATTACACTAGTGTTTGGAAGCTCACACCTTAGCTTTGTGAACACTCGACATCCGGCATGATAGCTGTTATTTGAAACATTTTGGATTGACAGGACTCCAGAAGATTTTGCAAGAATTGCTGGCACCACCCTCATGGATGAGAGAGACGGGGCAAGGGCAGGAGTGAGGTATTTGCTGTGCTTCTCTAAAGTGTTCATGCCCAGCACATAGATGTTGCCACCCCACACACATCTTGGAAATGATGTTCTTCAGCTCTGTATAAACACTAATTACACTCTGTACTAGCATGTGCAATGCTGCAGACCTCAGTGGCAACATACAGGACCCTATCAACTTCTAATGGAAATATTGACTCCCTTCTGCTACAACACAACTGTCAACATATTATGGTGTTGGTGACCTCAGCAGCACCTTATACAGGGGGACTTTGTTGTGCTTCTTTCAGTGTTTGACATGAGAGAGCTTTGTTAGTTTCCCTACTCATATCCTCACAAAACCACTCCCCCTTGGCCCAGTGTAGTGAGTGATCTGGCAGAGGCATAGTCACTTGTCAACCTCAGCTACATTGGATCGTCTGACCACCAAGGCTGTTTCCACCACCCTTAGATCCCAACAGAACGAGGCAGGAGTCCACACCACAACCTGGCTGGGAAAGAGGTAATTGGCAGCCCTTTGCTCTGAGCTCACCACCACCGACTCAGAATGTCCTGCTCTTCTCCAGGGATATTAACAACCATTGAAAGCCTTCACTGGTTACATCCTTAATCTGCAACAAGAACACATTCCTCACCAAGCAATATGTGATAAAACCTACAGATCAGCCTTGGTTTGGCTTTACGTTGTGGGGGCTGCCTACTAAGTACAAAGCATGCGAAGGTACTAAGAGGACATCCTACCTATAACAGGAACTTGCATACACAGAAGCCTGCTGTAGGCATATAGGTGAGATGTTCAAAGAAGTGAGCCATTACTAAATGGGAGGTGGACATAAAGAAAGTTGGCATCAGGTGGGTGGCTCAAGGCCTGGTGAGGTCCCTGAATTAAAAAGGACAGACAGGTTATCTGCCTGATGAACTTATTCCACCTCTAAAATCGACAGGATTAGTTACCTCCTACTAGTAGTCAAGAGCGGACCTCTTTGCTGAACACTTTGCTACAGGCTGAGTTCCTGATCCAGCAAGGGACCCTCCTTCAATGGCTCACAGAACAATGTCAAAACTGTCCAGTGGTGACAATAAGGCAGGAGGAGGTGCATTTCTTAAATCATGACCAAGAAGGCTGTGGGCCCAGACAAGTTGGAGCCCAAGATTGTTGAGAGAGATGTGCAGACCAGCTAGCAGCACCATCTAACTCAAATGTCAGCACTGCCTAAAGTACAGTGTAAATGGCCCTCTCCATGGGAAAGGGGCAAATGTAGTCCCTGTTCACAAAAGAAAGGCAGAGCAGAAATCAGTAACTGGACCAGTGTCACTCCCTGTCAATCACTGGTAAGATCCCAGAGACAATAATCTCACAGACAAATGACAGATTTTTTTGGCTACACTCTGCTACTGTGATCGTCAAAGTATGGCTTCAGGAAAGTTACTCTGCTGCTGATCTGGTATTAACTCTCTCCACTAGTGGCACCAGTCCTGGATAGATCAAAGTCAGCTGTGTGGTGGCACTGGACTTTGCTGGCCTTTCGACCGGGTGTGGCACCAGACCTGTATGAAAACTTCAGCACTGGGAATTGCAGGCTCTACACTGTCTCACCAGTGATTACCTTCATCAGGTAGATCTCAAATTGTAGTCCTCAATGGAACCCAGAATCAGCAAAGAGCATCCTATTGGGGCAGCGTTCCACAGGAAGTGTGCTGGGTCACTGTTATGGAATATCTACGCTAACGACCTTCTTCATCTCATCCCAGAATCACATGCATATGCAGACTGACTGTACACTGACATTCCACTTATCAGAAGAAATGCCAAGCTACTCTAAGCTACATCAATCACCAGCTGAGGCTATATCAGCTTGGGGAAATAGATGGCAAAAGTAACATTTGCACCTGAAAGAGCATAGGTGATGTTCGTCTCTAGGCACCATGATGGTATTGCTGGCATAGTAGTAGGATAGATAGGACGATGTTGGCTGGAAAGTTGATATGTGGGGTGGGGTGACTCCAAACTAACCACTTGCAGAGAACTATGTTGCCAAATCCTGGCTCCTAAGGCGGCAGAGGCTTGGCCTTCCGCCGTATCTCGCATCCTGTACTTGACAGTGAGTTTGCAGATCTGCACGGGGACACAAGTGCTCCACCTTGGTATGCTCCACTTTCTTGGTTTGCCTGCCCCCTCTCATCGACTGCTTGACCAGGGTGGGAACAAGAACTAAGACATCTCATCTCACCTGGGACCCATCCTGGATCGTCTGTCATTTTCTTAGAGCCTTGCCAGGGGATGGCATGGGTGGCCTTACTGTGTTATGTACAAGGCATGTTGTCAAATACACATGGATCCACTTCGGACTTGGCGTGAGCAAACACACATGCTGACGGGCGAAGCAGCAACTTCCTCTGGCTGTACCTTCTCCAGAACATCACTCCATCTGAGATCCTTTTATGCAGGACTCAGGAGTATGGGACATATTCAATATAGCATAATGATGCTCAGCAGGATAACGTCGGTTGATCAAATGAAAATGCTGGCTGAACAAACCAGCTTCCATCTGTTCCTGCGTATGTCTCATAACATAAATGCTTTCAGAATGAGCTGATGCAGTAACAATCTTGTTTCAATAAAGTTGGGAATCATAACCTGTCAAATGACTGTCAATGCATTTAGGGATCATCTTATCAAATACAAAAAAAAAAAAAAAAAAAAAAAAAAAAAAGAGAGGCAGGGAGAGAGCAAGAGAGAGAGCAGAGGCAAGAGAGTAGAGAGGCAAGAGAGAGAGCAAGAGAGAGAGGCAAGAGGCAAGAGAGGCAAGAGAGAGGAGGCAGAGAGAGAGAAACGAGAGCTGAGAGAGAGAGCAAAGAGAGAGAGAGAGAGAGAGAGAGAGAGAGAGAGAGAGAGAGAGAGAGAGAGGGGGAGGGGAGAGGGAGGGAGGAGGGGAGAAGGGAAATGAAGCCTGAGAGAGAAGGGAAAGGGGAGATGGAAGGCAGGGGAGAGGAGGCTAGGGAGGAGAGGAGGATGGGGAGAGAAAAGGAGGGAGATAATGGGAGGACAGATGTTAGAGGGAGAGATGTTAGAGGAGGGTGTATTTAGAGGTAAAAAGAGATATTAGAAAGATGGGAGGGGAATAGAGAGATGGGTAGAGAGAGAGATATAGGTAATGGTGAGGGAGGTGGAGATAAGTCCACTTAGCAGTGAAAGAGGGGAGGAGAAAGGTTCAGATGGGTCCAGTTTCTCAGGACAGTGCTTGAAATCCTGTGTGTGTGTTTGCGTGTGTACACTACAGCTTACAAGTGCTTGTTCCCTGCTGTGTTGCATGTGTGTGTGTAATAATGTGTATGTGGTAGTGTGTGTGTGTGTGTGTGTGTGTATGTGTGTGTGTATGTGTGTGTATGTGTGTGTGTATGTGTGTGTATGTGTATGTGTATGTGTGTGTGCATTATTGTGTTATTGCGTGTGTGTGTGTGTGCAGTGTGTGTGTGTGCCCCCCACTTCTAAGTATTCATACTGCTAATAAATACCAGTGAATGCAATGAATTCTAAAAACTGCAACAGTGATTCTAGCACTTATCCACTTCTATATAAAACACAAGTAATTAGGTTGTAAAATTTATCTTGTCTGAGGCTAGGGTGTCTGACGTCACCCTCACTAAACTTCCCTCCTATGCTGCTCCTCGCTGAAATCAGCTTCCTCTTCTACTATCTATGCTATTCCTGCTCTAATTCTATTAATAGCTTGCAGGAGTGAGTGACCAGTATGCTGCGCAGTGACTCAGGCGAGTTGGGTTTAAAACAACTAACAGGTGGTGATACTTAAGCTGGCGTGATGCGATGACAAGTTTGCAGATGCGATGACGTAGCCTTCTATCACTGGCGAAAATTCTTCACCTGATCTTTATAACCGCTGGTGTAGGCATCCCGCGTCCCTCAGTGTCACTTATGATGAGTACACTTCACTTATATTGGAATACACTTCACATTCAGTGTTACACTTTATGTATGTAATGTCACACAACTGTTGTGACATCCACTGATTAACCAGGCCTAAATGCCACTTTCCCTTGTTCCATATGTTATATTTTCACTTTCTGCTTTTTGCTTATTAATTATTTCCTCTCATATTGTGGTACCCCACATTTCCTTATTATCCAATCTCTCAATTCTTTAGACACCCTTCCACGCTCACTTGAATCTTTGTATATTTGAATCTGTGTAGCAACAGAAGCCTACTATCCACTAACAGTTTGACACTTTGAAATATTAAAAAAATTCAAGCTCTCTCAAACTTTTTTTAACTTCTTAACTCTGAATTATCCTCATGATTGTTCACTGACATTTGTCACTACCACACTGATTACTGCTGCTTAATTTGTTGCATGCAAACACTAAATCCTCAGGCCTTGACCCCGTCTGTATTGACTGTGTATGTGTGTGTGGCCAATGTGTGTGTGTGTGTGTGTGTGTGTGTGTGTGTGTGTGTGTGTGTGTGTGTGTTTACCTGATTTACCTGGAGTGTGTGTGTGCTGTGTGTGATGTGTGTGTACTCACCTATTTGTGCCTCACCTATTTGTGGTTGCAGGGTCAGTCCACATCCTGGCCCCCTTACCCTCTTCAACTTCAGGCCACTACTAGATCCTCTCTCCCTGCCCCATGAGCTCTATCATGCCTCACCTTAGCTATATGTAGTTCTGCCTCCACCACATCACTTTCTAGGCTATTCCATGGCCACAATACTCATGACCAGAAGAAATGCTTCCTAACATCCCTTGCTGATTCATCTGAGTCTTCTTCAATTGCATGACCTCTTGTGTCTTATGTCCCATCTCTGGAACATCCGTCTTTGTCCACCTCGTCTATTCAGCACCAGTATTTTATATGTCGTTATCATGTCTCCCCAGCCCTCCCTACAGCCTCCAACGTGTCGTCAGGCCGATTTCTCAACCTTTCTTCAGAGGACAATCCCCATAGCTCTGGGACTAGTCTTGTTGCAAACCTTTGCACTTTCCTCTAATTTCTTGACATTAACTTCGGCTAGGTGTAGTTCAAACTGGTGCTGCATACTCCAGTATGGAGCTGACGTAGATGGTGTACAGAGTCACCAGAAGATCATGCACAGGGTATGAGACGCTATCCATGAGTTGCCAGGCGCCACGTATGCTGCAGCGATTGCCATGAACAGTGTGCGCCTTGCCTCAGGAGATATGCTCCCGGTGTTATCTCACCCCAGATCTTTTTCCTTTGGTAGGGTTTGAGTCTTTGTGCCATCTAAACTATATTGTGTCTGCGGTCTTCTTTTGCCTTCCCAATCTTCATGACTTTGCATTTGGGGTTGGTTAAATTCAAGGGGCAGTTGCTGGACCAGGCTTGTAGCCCTGTCAGATTCACTATAGTCCTGCCTGATCCTCGTCCGATTTCGATTCTTCTCATTAACTTCCATCGTCTGCAAACAAGGACCACTTCTAGGTCTCCCTTCAGTGGTCAGTCGTCACGTGAGGTCACAGACCCTGGTGACTGCTGGGGATTAGTGTGGACGGTTACAAAGACATGGCTTATGCCAAAGTGTTTTTAAAAATGAGTTGGAGGTTGAAGAGGGAGGAGGTCTTGCTTCTCAGGAGGAGTTAGGGCTGAAGGTCCACCTCAATGGGTCTGGGAGAGAGAGTCAGCCCAGAGGTGGCTGGAGTTAATGAGGAATGAGGCTTCTAGCAGCGAGGGAGTGCAGTGTCTCTCGCTGTGGGGAGGCTGTAGTTGGGGAGGGCCTTGGCAGCTACCCATGCCCAGTGAGTGCAGCCAGCACCTGCTACAAGTGGCAGTAATTCACAGCAATGGGTGCATCAGAGTGGGGAGAAGTTAGAGTGAAGATCTGAAGGTAAATCCTTCTCTGTTCTTCAGGATGAATGTACTTCAGTGGCCCAGTGAAGGTAAAAATTTTCTACCCCTGCTAATGGAGTAAGCGCATTCTTGTAGTTTGGTGACTCAGGTAAGATACATTGTGTGCTTTTTGTAATAGGAATGAAGATGAGAGATGTAAAGTGTGCTTCCCTGGGCTGGTGTTTGAGGACATTGTCAACGAGCAGATAATATCATGTCAAGTGTGGAGCCAGCCCATTTGCTCCTGTCTCAGTCATAATTGGAAATGATGTGGGAAGAGGGTGAGGAGAGGGCTAGACAGTACAGGTCAGCTATGGGTTCCATTAAGTCTAAAGGGAGGATCCCAATCATATAGCATCTTGCCTGAAGAGGGGAGTAGAAATGGAGAAATGATTTGTCTGGGCAATTGGTGCCAAGGCTGCTGTTTAGACAGATCTGCAAGGAACTTGCAGTCCCGTCATTAACCAACTGGGTGCTCTTTATAGCAAACATGATGTACAAGGGATGGGGTACATCTCTCTGGGGGCTGGGGTGTTAGCGCACAGACTCGATTGGGAAGACCATTGGTGGGAGGCCCTACAGTTTTAAACTGATGGAAGATAGGGAGCTGTGGGTGTATGTAGGGAAGCAAGCAGGTTTGCAGCACTTGGGTTGGAAACATGTTATGCGTATAAAGGCATTTCAGCATGAGTTATAAATAAAGACAATAGATCAGGTCCAACCAAACAAGAGGGACAGCAGAGGCGAAAGCAAGGGACTGGCTCATGGGTTTACTATACACTAATATGGGTGTAAGAAATAGATAGATGAGCTAAGATTAATTGCAGAGTGTGAAACATAGATGTGTTATTTTCCTGCAGAGACCTGGCTCAATCTGAAAGATGAGAGATGTCTGAATGTCACATACAAGGCTATAAATTATTCTTCCACACTGACAGGGTCAACAGGAAAGGTGGTGGAGAAGGATGTATGTCAGAGACAATTTAAATTGTTGTGTTAGACAAGATATTAAATTAGAAGCGTCAGCCACTGAATCTGTTTGGTTACAGCTCGAGGGCCGAGAAAAACTAATTTTGGGTGTGATTTACAGGGCCCCAAATCTTGATAGGGAGTGCAGTAAACTTCTATGGGACGAAATTCGTAAGGCATCTACATACGAAAATGTTGTGCTAATGGGAGATTTCAACTATAGACAAATTGACTGGAGCAATTTGACAGGAAATTTAGAGTCAGGTGACTTTCTTGATACGATCCAGGATTGTTTTTTAAAACAGTTTGTGACAGAGCCAACTAGGGAAATAACCTCCTTGACTTGGTTCTTGCCAGTAGGGAAACACTAATTAATAATCTTGAGGTTAATGATGAGCTTGGGGAAAGTGATCACAAATCACTCAGTTTTAATATATCATGGAATTCCCTAATAATGGCAATCAAGTCTCCGTCCCTGACTTTCGCTTGGCTGATTTCATAGGACTGAAAAAATTACTTCGGTGGGCTGAACTGGAATGACCTGACTAAGGGTCAGGTAGGTGGTGATGGTTGCCGATATGATGCTTTCCAGGGCATAGTTCTAGCTGCTCAGTCAAATTATGTTCCAAATAGGGAAATCAGATCAAACAAAAATGATCCTAAATGGATGAACAATAGATTAAAAATATCTGATTGGTCAAAAGAGAGGCATATATAGGCAAATCAAAAGAGGAGAGGGGCAATTGAGAAATCGATATATTCAGTTAAAGAGAGAAATAAAAAGGGAATTAGAAAAGCAAAAAGAGATTATGAGGTTAGAGTTGCAAGAGAATCGAAGACTAATCCCAAAAGGATTCTTTCAGGTATACAGAAGTAAGATCAGGGACAAGATAGGCCCACTCAAAAGTTCCTCGGGTCAGCTCACTGACAGTGATAAGGAAATGTGTAGAATTTTTAGCACATACTTCCTCTCAGTTTTTACACAGGAGGATACCAGCGATATTCCAGTAATGATAAATTATGTAGAACAGGACGATAATAAACTGTGCACTATTAGGGTCACAAGTGACATGGTCCTTAGGCAGATAGATAAATTGAAACCTAACAAGTCCCCAGGCCCTGATGAACTGTATGCAAGGGTTCTAAAGGAATGTAAAGAGGAGCTTAGCACACCTTTGGCTAATCTTTTCAACATATCACTACAAACTGGCATGGTGCCAGATAAGTGGAAAATGGCAAATGTGATACCTATTTTCAAAACAGGTGACAGGTCCTTAGCTTCGAACTATAGACCAATAAGCCTAACCTCCATAGTGGGAAAATTTATGGAATCAATAATTGCCGAGGCAGTTCGTAGCCACCTTGAAAAGCATAAATTAATCAACGAATCTCAGCATGGTTTTACAAAGGGGCGTTCCTGCCTTACGAATTTATTAACTTTTTTCACTAAGGTATTTGAGGAGGTAGATCATGGTAATGAATATGATATTGTGTATATGGACTTCAGTAAGGCTTTTGACAGGGTCCCACATCAGAGACTATTGAGGAAAATTAAAGCACATGGAATAGGAGGAGAAATTTTTTTCCTGGATAGAGGCATGGTTGACAAATAGGCAGCAGAGAGTTTGCATAAATGGGGAGAAATCAGAGTGGGGAAGTGTCACGAGCGGTGTTCCACAGGGGTCAGTGTTGGGCCCCTGCTGTTCACAATCTGTTATGTCGTTCACGTATACCAAGAACAGCACAGGTCCTAGGACTGACCCCTGTGGAACCCCGCTTGTCACAGGCGCCCACTCTGACACCTCGTCGCGTACCATGACTCGTTGTTTCCTCCCTGTCAGGTATTCTCTGATCCATTGCAGTGCCTTTCCTGTTATGTGTGCCTGGTCCTCTAGCTTTTGCAGTAACCTCTTGTGAGGAACTGTGTCGAAAGCCTTCTTGCAGTCCAAAAATACGCAGTCGATCCACCCCTCTCTCTCTTGTCTTACTTCTGTCACCTTGTCATAAAACTCTAGTAGGTTTGTGACACAGGATTTTCCTTCCCTGAAACCGTGCTGGTTGTCAATTATACACTTGTTTCTTTCCAGGTGCCCCACCACTCTCCTCCTGATGATCTTCTCCATGACCTTGCATACTATACACGTTAGAGATACAGGTCTGTAGTTTAGTGCCTCATGTCTGTCTCCCTTTTTAAAAATTGGGACTACATTTGCCATTTTCCATACCTCAGGGAGTTGCCCAGTTTCAAATGATGTGTTGAAGATCTTTGTTAATGGCTCACACAATATCTCTGCTCCCTCTTTAAGGACCCATGGAGAGATGTTGTCTGGTCCCACCGCCTTTGAGGTGTCAAGTTCGCATAGCAGCTTCTTCACCTCCTCCTTGGTTATATGTACCTCATCCAGCACTTGCTGGTGTGCCCCCCTGTTCTGATTTCTTGGAGTCCTACTGGTTTCCACTGTAAATACCTCTTTAAATCTTGTGTTGAGCTCCTGACATACCTCTCGGTCGTTTCTTGTGAATTCCCCATCACCCTTCCTCAGTCTGATTACCTGGTCCTTGACTGTTGTTTTCCTCCTGATGTGGCTGTACAACAGCTTCGGGTCAGTCTTTACTTTTGATGCTATGTCATTTTCATATTGTCTCTGAGCCTCCCTTCTTATCTGTGCATATTCGTTTCTGGCTCTTCGGCTGATTTCTTTATTTTCCTGAGTTCTCTGTCTTCTGTACCTTTTCCATTCTCTAGTACACCTAGTTTTTGCCTCCCTACACCTTTGGGTGAACCAAGGACTCGTTCTGTTCTTCCCATTATTTCTGTTTCCCTTGGGAACAAACCTCTCCTCTGCCTCCTTGCATTTTGTTGCTACATAGTCCATCATTTCTTGTACTGGTTTTCCTGTCAGTTCCCTCTCCCACTGAATGTCTTGAAGGAAGTTCCTCATGCCTGAGTAGTTCCCCCTTTTGTAGTTTGGTTTTTCCCAGCCTATTCCTGCTACTCTCTCCACTTGGAGCTCAACTATGTAGTCGAAGCACAGAACCACATGATCACTAGCTCCCAGGGGCCTTTCATACATGATACCCTCGATGTCCGAACTACTCATGGTGAATACAAGGTCCAACCTTGCTGGTTCATCCTCTCCTCTCTCTCTGGTAGTGTCTCTAACATGTTGATGCATGAGGTTCTCCAGTACCACATCCATCATCTTGGCTCTCCATGTTTCGGGACCCCCATGGGGCTCCAGGTTTTCCCAGTCAATCTCCTTGTGATTGAAATCACCCATAACTAGTAACTTTGCTCCCCCCATGTGTGCTCTCCTGGCCACCTCGGCTAGTGTGTTGATCATTGCTCTGTTGCTCTCATCGTATTCTTCTCTTGGCCTCCTGCAGTTCTGTGGTGGGTTGTACATTACTGCAATTATCACCTTATGTCCCTCAGACTGGATTGTTCCTACTAAGTAGTCCCTTTCGCCCATGCCATCCATTCCTTCCATTTTCTCAAAACCCCACTGGTTTTTAATGAGCAGTGCAACTCCTCCTCCCCCTCTCCTCCCTCTGTCTTTCCTGAAGATTTGATATCCGGATGGAAAGATTGAATCTGTTATTATTCTGGTGAGTTTTGTTTCTGTGAGTGCTATTATGTCTGGGGATGTCTCTTTGATTCTTTCGTGCCACTCCTCATACTTGTTTGTTATTCCATCTGCATTTGTATACCACACCTTCAACTTCTTTTCTAAGACTGTGGTCTGGGAAGTATATTGGGGTTGGGGAAGTGGGAGACCTGGTAAGGAACTATGGGTTGTTGCTGTGGGGGTGAAGTTTGTAATGTAGTGGGTGGGGGCATTGGATGTGGCATGGGTGTTTTGATTTAGAGTGTTTGGTTGCACTGGGGTTGACCTGGTTGGGAGGCTTCTATAGAAAGTTGTGAGGGAGGCTGTATTAGATCTTCTTCCTGGGTCTGGGATCTCCTGTCTGTCTTCTCCATCCCCTCTCTTTCCTCCTTTCGCCTTTGTACCATCTCTCTCAGTTTCTTCCTTTCTTCTTGTGTTCTGTCGCGGTCGAGATACACCCTCCTGTATGCCGTCATGTCCCTTAATCGTGCTTTCTCCTGCAGTATCCTGGTCCGAGTCGCTTCTGCCTTGAAGGTCACTCTCACTGGCCGGGTTCTTTTTTTTACAAACCCCCCTATTCTCCGAAAATTTTCCAGCTGGGTCATATCGTCTTCTCCTATTGCTTTCATGATGCTTTCAATTGCTTTTTTTTCCCCTTGTTTTCTTGCTTCATATGTTTCCCCTTCGACTTCCTGGAGCCCATACACAAAGACTGACCTCACCCTTTCATTCTCCCACTGCATATCCCTGTGTATCCCCTCATTTAATTTGGTTTCCTCCACTGCAGCTTTCCTTTCATCAGTTTCACTGGCTAATGTACTTGGGCTCAGTGGCCTGTCATTTTCCCTTCTCGGCTTTCCTTGGGCTCTGTTGTTGTCTGTTAGGGCCTCCACATAAAGCTTAGCTCTTTCATTTGCTACAGTCTCCTCTGATAGAGCATCTCCATGCAGTTGTGCCCCTTCTTTCCCTACAGTCCCCTTATTTGTGGCTGAGGTAGCAGTCTCTGTTGTCAATCCCAAAATGTTCTTTAGTTCTTTAGGCTGTTTCAGATTTTTCAGTTCCTCTTCTAAACTCTGTATCCTAGCTTCTGCTGCTTTGACATGCACCTCCCACTTCCTGCTTTCCATATCTATCCTCTCTTCCATTCTCATGCTAAGTTCTTCTAGTTTCTTTTCCCATTCATGATCCCTTTTTATGAGCTCTGCTGCCCAATCTTCCTTTGCATTTTCCTCCTCCTGTCCCTTGGTTTTTCTTGTTGCTCTCTGGCAACCCATTTTTGTTTTATCCTGATTGCCTCAGAGTGGGAAACCTATGTAGTTCTGTATGTTAGGTTAGTAGTGTGTGTGTCAGAGTGTGGGGGGGGGGGGGGGGGGAAGTAGTGGAGGAACTGTGGCTATTTGGGAGCTGAGTGGGGAGGGGTGGGGAGGGTTTGGGGTGAACGGGGGAGGGGAGGGTGATCGAGGGAGGGGATGGATCAGGGGAAGTAGTGAGATGTCGGTGGTGAGGGGGGAGTGTGTGTGTGTCTGGATATGTGTGTGTGTGTGTGTGTGTGTGTGTGTGTGTGTGTGTGTGTGTGTGTGTGTGTGTGTGTGTGTGTGTGTGTGTGTGTGAGTGTGTAATTTTGTGTGTAATTGTGTGTGGAATTATGTGTGGGTTTATTATGTACTGAAAGGTAGGTGGCTTGTGCGTTTAAGGTAAGTCTCAGTGGTCCTTGGCTGCCCACACCTTCTTGTGACCTGACCAACCTCCTGGGACTTACCGCACTTACAGTGTGTGTGTGTGTGTGTGTGTGTGTGTGTGTGTGTGTGTGTGTGTGTGTGTGTGTGTGTGTGTGTGTGTGTGTGTATGTGGGTGTGTGTATGTGTGTGTGTGTGTTTGTGTGTGTGTGTGTGTGTGTGTGTGTGTGTGTGTGTGTGTGTGTGTGTGTGTGTGTATGTGTGTGTGTGTGTGTGTGTGTGTGTGTGTGGGTGTGTGTGTGTGTGTGTGTGTGTGTGTGTGTGTGTGTGTGTGTGTGTGTGTGTGTGTGTGTGTGTGTGTGTGTGTGTGTGTGTGTGTGTGTGTGTGTACTCACCTATTTGTACTCACCTATTTGTGGTTGCAGGGGTCGAGTCACAGCTCCTGGCCCCGCCTCTTCACTGATTGCTACTAGGTCCTCTCTCTCCCTGCCCCATGAGCTTTATCATACCTCGCCTTAAAACTATGTATGGTTCCTGCCTCCACTAGATCACTTTCTAGGCTATTCCATGGCCTGACTACTCTATGACTGAAGAAATACTTCCAAACATCCGCTTGATTCATCTGAGTCTTCAACTTCCAATTGTGACCTCTTGTGTCTGTGTCCCATCTCTGGAACATCCTGTCTTTGTCCACCTTGTCTATTCCGCGCAGTATTTTATATGTCGTTATCATGTCTCCCCTGACCCTCCTGGCCTCCAGTGTCGTCAGGCCGATTTCCCTCAACCTTTCTTCATAGGACAATCCCCGTAGCTCTGGGACTAGTCTTGTTGCAAACCTTTGCACTTTCTCTAATTTCTTGACGTGCTTGACTAGGTGTGGATTCCAAACTGGTGCTGCATACTCCAGTATGGGCCTGACGTAGATGGTGTACAGAGTCTTGAACGAATCCTTACTGAGGTATCGGAACGCTATCCGTAGGTTTGCCAGGCGCCCGTATGCTGCAGCAGTTATCTGATTGATGTGCGCCTCAGGAGATATGCTCGGTGTTATACTCACCCCCAGATCTTTTTCCTTGAGTGAGGTTTGCAGTCTTTGGCCATCTAAACTATATTGTGTCTGCGGTCTTCTTTGCCCTTCCCCAATCTTCATGACTTTGCATTTGGCAGGGTTAAATTCTAGGAGCCAGTTGCTGGACCAGGCTTGTAGCCTGTCCAGATCTCTTTGTAGTCCTGCCTGATCCTCATCCGATTCGATTCTTCTCATTAACTTCACATCATCTGCAAACAAGGACACTTCTGAGTCTATCCCTTCCGTTATGTCGTTCACGTATACCAAGAACAGCACAGGTCCTAGGACTGACCCCTGTGGAACCCCGCTTGTCACAGGCGCCCACTCTGACACCTCGTCACGTACCATGACTCGTTGTTTCCTCCCTGTCAGGTATTCTCTGATCCATTGCAGTGCCTTTCCTGTTATGTGTGCCTGGTCCTCTAGCTTTTGCAGTAACCTCTTGTGAGGAACTGTGTCGAAAGCCTTCTTGCAGTCCAAAAATATGCAGTCGATCCACCCCTCTCTCTCTTGTCTTACTTCTGTCACCTTGTCATAAAACTCTAGTAGGTTTGTGACACAGGATTTTCCTTCCCTGAAACCATGCTGGTTGTCAATTATACACTTGTTTCTTTCCAGGTGCTCCACCACTCTCCTCCTGATGATCTTCTCCATGACCTTGCATACTATACACGTTAGTGATACAGGTCTGTAGTTTAGTGCCTCATGTCTGTCTCCCTTTTTAAAAATTGGGACTACATTTGCCATCTTCCATACCTCAGGGAGTTGCCCAGTTTCAAATGATGTGTTGAAGATCTTTGTTAATGGCACACACAATATCTCTGCTCCCTCTTTAAGGACCCATGGAGAGATGTTGTCTGGTCCCACCGCCTTTGAGGTGTCAAGTTCGCATAGCAGCTTCTTCACTTCCTCCTTGGTTATATGTACCTCATCCAGCACTTGCTGGTGTGCCCCCCTGTTCTGATTTCTTGGAGTCCTTCTGGTTTCCACTGTAAATACCTCTTTAAATCTTGTGTTGAGCTTGACATACCTCTTGGTCGTTTCTTGTGAATTCCCCATCACCCTTCCTCAGTCTGATTACCTGGTCCTTGACTGTTGTTTTCTTCCTGATGTGGCTGTACAACAGCTTCGGGTCAGTCTTTACTTTTGATGCTATGTCATTTTCATATTGTCTCTGAGTGTGTGTGTGTGTGTGTGTGTGTAATTATGTGTCGTGTGTGTATGTTGTGTGTTTGTGTGTGTGTGTGTGTGTGTGTGTGTGTGTGTGTGTGTGTGTGTGTGTGTGTGTGTGTGTGTGTGTGTGTGTGTGTGTGTGTGTGGTGTGTGGAATTATGTGTGGGTGTCTGAAAAGTAGGTGGCTTGTGCTTGGAGTGTAATGTAGATTCTCAGTTGTCGCTTGTGTCCACAACCTATGTGACCTGACTCCCTTGCAGTGTTGCCTATATCACCTGCTTATAGTGAGTTAATCGCCTTGTTCAATGGATTACCATTTGCTAAACCTTATTGAATACTTGAGTGCCTATTCTTTATCGTGCTATGAGAGTTAGACCATTCACATTCAGCTTGGCGGTTAAATTGGAACCTGGACCCCACACCCAAACAACCACTCATAGGTGATACAGTACTTGTAGTGCAGCTGTAGCAGTGTAGATTGTCCAGGTCGATGTGACGTCCTGGAGTAGATCCAGCTCGATGTACGTCCTGGCGTAGATCCACCTCAATTTCTTCTCGTTAATAATGTACCCTATTCACTGTATTTCTTTCACTGGTCACACTATTGTTTCACTTTATTAAAATCTTGGGTGACACTTGGCAACGCCGCCTTCACACTAGCCTGCGCCACAACGCTTTTATTTTCCAGATCACTTTCAAAATTGTGGCTCTCCCCACACTTGTGTGGCTCAGGCAATTAAAAAAAACACTTCTAGGATTGTTGACTACCCTGACACACTTAGCAACCCTTGCAGAACACTTGTAGCCCTCAAAAACACTTAAATCCCCGGAGCACCGACGGCGTGACTAGCCCGCTCGCTGTGTGTGTGTGTGTGTGTGTGTGTGTGTGTGTGTGTGTTTACCTGGAGTTTACCTGGAGTGTGTGTGTGTGTGTGTGTGTGTGTGTGTGTGTGTGTGTGTGTGTGTGTGTGTGTGTGTGTGTGTGTGTGTGTGTGTGTGTGTGTGTGTGTGTGTGTGTGTGTGTGTTTACCTGGAGTTTACCTGGAGTGTGTGTGTGTGTGTGTGTGTGTGTGTGTGTGTGTGTGTGTGTGTGTGTGTGTGTGTGTGTGTGTGTGTGTGTGTGTGTGTGTGTGTGTGTGTGTGTGTGCTTCATAGATTCCAGAAAGATTTAGGCAATTGAATTTCTTAATATTAATGAAAAACATAGCCAGTGGAAATAAAGTCTTCAAAAATTGTCTGGAATATCTTAATGCTAAAAATTTAAATGACGATGAGGGAGTTAAATTAATGCACTGGAGATATTCTATATTTAAAGAACCTTTTGAAGATGGACTGAATTTATCATGTAATAATTGGGGAGTATATTAATAGATTAATTTTTTTTAAGATGTTTCCTTTACTAAAAATTGAAATATTCCCTTGAGTGAAGTTTTGAATTTTTCCTTTTGATGAATATACGAATATTTACTTTGTTGAAGATTCTAGCATTTACTTACGTGACGATACGATTTAAATAAGTAAACACTTTTATTCACAAATGTAAGTATGACCTCTCAGACGAACTTAGTCAAGAAAAGCGTCAATTTTTGTTTATCAAAACTATATGCTAATACATTAACTAATATTGTGAGGATACATCAGAACTTAGTATAATTTTATCCTTATCATACATGCCACACGCAGGAGCGTGCGCGAATAATTATATTGAACTTTAATTAATCGTACTGAATATTATTTAGAAATGTGAAATGATTTGTGTTTAATGATAAATTGCAAGCTATCCAATTTACACTTGAAAAAGAGTCCAATGACAAGTTATCTTTTCTAGACGTCCTTATTCACAAAGTGGATAACACTCTAAAGTTTCAAGTTTACAGGAAGCCTACCAATATAAACGATCTCACACACTTCTGTTCCAGTCAAGATATTAACACCAAGAAGAGGCACCATCATCGGATTTTTTCCCAAGAGCGTATATGCAGAATTTGCCGTTCAGAGTTTCTTGACAAGGAGTGTACATATATACACCAAACCTTCACCGAGCTACATTTTCCTTCTGTTTTCATCACAGACTGCAAGAAAAGAACCCTTCAGATCATTACTTCTCCACTCACTAACATCACTTCTAACAAATTTATAATCCTTCACGACAGCCAAGTTGCACTGAACGTCTCTAAATTATTCGCGCAAGCTAACACAAGAGCTGTCACCGCAACCAGCACTTCCATAAGAGCTCTGACTAGGACAAAACTGAAGAACCTTGAACCAGTCAATACAGGTTTATAATTTACTGAAAGGAATTGACAAGGTGGACAAAGACTGGATGTTTCAGAGATGGGACACAGCAGCAAGGGGTCACAATTGGAAGATGAAGACTCAGATGAGTCAAAGGGATGTTAGGAAGTATATCTTCAGCCACAGAGTTGTCAGTAAGTGGAAATATCTGTGGAGGCTGTGACAGAATGAGAAATGGTATGGCGATACCGACAATATGTGGAAAAAGACATTTAAGTACAGTTCAAGACATTTATCAAAGGAGACGCTTCTCCACGAGTAGCTTCCTCAGTCCTAATACAGAGATAACTAAGAAACGGGTACATATTGCGGCTTTGCACTTAAATCCTGTCACTATATATATTCATTTCTTCGTTATCACTATATATACTCATTTCTTCGTTATCACTTTATATACTCATTTCTTCGTTATCACTATATATACTCATTTCTTCGTTATCACTATATATACTCATTTCTTCGTTATCTCTGTATTAGGATTGAAGAAGCCACTCGTGGCGAAACGTTTTCTTTAATAAATATCTCGAACTGTACATAAGTGTCTTTGTGACAGAATATACGTAGGGCGAAACAGCAAGAAATCTCAAAACGTCTCAGTGCATGTAGGAACGATAACTTAAGCAACGCCTGCATACACCACAGGAATTCCGCCAACCACCTGATGAAATTCAACGACGTGAAGAAGGTTATGTAGATGTCCTCTGATGGAAATAAATGGTATAAAATACCGACACAATGGCAATATAAACACAAATGCAGTATAATGTGATCCTTTATTGACTACGTTTCGCCCACACAGTGGGCTTTTTCAAGTCACAAACAGAACTACCTGGGGTGGAAGGAACGCGAGTATTTATAGTCCGGCTGAGGTCAGGTGAAGAATGCTGCATCTGATGATGTACCGAGTGGGGTTATAGTCTAAAAACTTGGGTAGCTTGGAAAGGAGATTGGATAAGTTTGTGAGCAGACCTTCTACAGTGTTCTTATGTGGGATAGCGATGAAGAAGTTTCTTGGCAAGTGGTTCAGCTATGTTATAGAAGCCACTATTCTGGTTGAAGTTGTCGGATATAGAAATAAGTGATGATTCCAGGATTCTTCGGTATTGAGTGTTGTCTTCTGTGGCGATAAGTCTTGAGTTTCTGTAGTTTATCAAGTGGTTGTGTGAATTACGGTGTTGTACGCAGGCATTCCTTGTGTCGTCAGGCCTGCTTGCGTATTGGTGTTCTGAAATACGTGTTTGGAGGTCCCTTGATGTTTCGCCCACGTATAACTTGTTGCAGTCATTACAAGGGATTATGTATACCCCTGCAGAGGATGGAGGCTTGTCCTGCCTACTACTGGTGATGTCCTTGATGGTCGTGGTTGTGGAGGTAGATACTTGGAATGATGTTTTGGCAAAGATGTTGGAAACATGTTTGGCAATGGAGTTGGTGGGAAGGACTATGTATCTCTTCTCGGCAGTGTGGGTGTGTTGAAGATGTTTAATGCTCGCCGTCTGCAGTCTCTGATGAAGTGACGAGGATAGTGGAGTTTAGAAAATATTTGTTCAATTATAGTGCATTCTTCCTCAAGGAACTCGTTGCTGCAGATTCTGAGTGCACGCAGGAAGAAGCCTATAATTACACCACGTTTGGTTTTGGTGTCGTGGTGAGAGTAGAAGTGGAGAAGATCGTTTTGGTTGGTGGGTTTTCGATAGACTTTAAAACGAAGTTCGTGGTCAGCTTTGCAGAGCAGGACATCAAGGAAAGGAAGAGTGTTGTCGACTTCTTCTTCAAGTGTGAACTGGATTGAAGGCTCGACCTGGTTGAGCTTGTCTTGGAGAGCTTGAACGTTGAAGCGTTTAGGAGTTATGAGGAGAATGTCGTCAACATAACGGAGCCAGGTGACAGACGAAGGAATAATGGTGGAGAAACGTTCGGCTTCTAGATGTTCCATGTATAGGTTCGCCAGGACTGCACTGAGTGGCGAACCCATGGGTAGTCCAAAAGTCTGCTGAAAGAGGTGATTTTCGAAAGAGAAACACGTAAAGCCAACACATAGTTCAACAAGGTCGATGAAATCGCTGGCTGGAATGGGAAGATCAAGTGAATCGTCAATTTTCCTGCGCAAGAGATCGATGGCTTGTGTAGTAGGTACTTTGGTGAATAGGGAAGTCACGTCAAGGCTGGAAAGTTTCTTGTTCCTGATGTTGATGTTGCAAATGCGATTGAGAAGATCACCTGAGTGTTTGAGATGTGCTGGACTGATAGTGCCCAAGAGTTTAGAGAGGTGTTTGGCGAGAATTCCTGAGAGCTGGTGGGGAGCACTGCCTATTCCCGAGGATATGGGCCTCAGTGGGATACCAGGCTTGTGAGTTTTTGGCAGGCCGTACATTCTGGCAGGTCTGGGGTTGCTTGGGATGGTGTGCAGAAGTTTCTTCCCTTGTTCTGAGCCCCTCAGAATGCGGCGAGTCCTTTGAAGAAAAGTTTTAGTAAGGTTGTCCACTTGGTTAGTTGTGAGAGGTTTGTAGGTATCTGGGTCATTAAGTAGATTGAGCATTTTGTTCCTGTAATCGTCAGTGTTCATGATAACAACACCACCTCCTTTATCAGCGGTGGTGACCCTGATGGTCGTGTCTTCTGCTAAACCTTTGAGTGCATTGATGTAACGTCGAGGTATGACTGGGGAGCTGCGTGTTGAGATGGCTGCTGAGATGATGCCTTGAAGATAGCCTTTTTGGAAGTCGGAGTCATTGTGTCTGTAGTTTTTGGCGATGAAATTGAGGTCTTGTTTTGGTTTCGTAATTCCTGTTGCGAATTTGAGGCCTAAGCCATAGCTGAACCACTTGCCAAGAAACTTCTTCATCGCTATCCCACATAAGAACACTGTAGAAGGTCTGCTCACAAACTTATCCAATCTCCTTTCCAAGCTACCCAAGTTTTTAGACTCTATAACCCCACTCGGTACATCATCAGATGCAGCATTCTTCACCTGACCTCAGCCGGACTATAAATACTCGCGTTCCTTCCACCTCAGGTAGTTCTGTTTGTGACTTGAAAAAGCCCACTGTGTGGGCGAAACGTAGTCAATAAAGGATCACATTATACTGCAAATAAATAACAAAAAGGCACAATACCCTGACTGGAACGATACACAAATAACCCGCACATAAAAGACAGAAGCTTACGACGACGTTTCGGTCCGACTTCGACCATTGACAAAGTCACACTAACAGAGGAGGAGCAGGACGGCTATATATAGGCAGGAAGAGGTGGAGGTAGTAGTAGTGGCAGTAGTAGTAGTAGTAGTAGTAGTAGTAGTAGTAGTAGTAGTACAAGAATTGTATATAATACCGACAGGATGAAATGACACACGCACAACACCCGGGCATCATCACCGTAGACGTTTCGCCATCCAGCCAGCCACTGGATGGCGAAACGTCCACAACAAAGACAACCAGACGCCGCACATGTGTCTAGTTTCATCAGTAGATGTAGTAGAAGAAGAAGAGGTAGTAGTAGTGGTAGTGGTAGAAGTGGGAAATAAGGAAGACGAGCCAGTCAAATACAAAGGAAGGGGAGCACTGCAAGAGAGCTAGAAACCCACAGAGGGAGAGCAAGCGCACCGAGGTGCGTGAAAGGGGAAGTGGTGAAATAAAATAAAGAAGGAACAGAAACACGAGACAGGAGAGAGAAAGACAACCTCTGGGTCGTCCACTGTCAACCACAGAAACTGAAGCCCTCAGCTTAGGCCTCAAATTCGCAACAGGAATTACGAAACCAAAACAAGACCTCAATTTCATCGCCAAAAACTACAGACACAATGACTCCGACTTCCAAAAAGGCTATCTTCAAGGCATCATCTCAGCAGCCATCTCAACACGCAGCTCCCCAGTCATACCTCGACGTTACATCAATGCACTCAAAGGTTTAGCAGAAGACACGACCATCAGGGTCACCACCGCTGATAAAGGAGGTGGTGTTGTTATCATGAACACTGACGATTACAGGAACAAAATGCTCAATCTACTTAATGACCCAGATACCTACAAACCTCTCACAACTAACCAAGTGGACAACCTTACTAAAACTTTTCTTCAAAGGACTCGCCGCATTCTGAGGGGCTCAGAACAAGGGAAGAAACTTCTGCACACCATCCCAAGCAACCCCAGACCTGCCAGAATGTACGGCCTGCCAAAAACTCACAAGCCTGGTATCCCACTGAGGCCCATATCCTCGGGAATAGGCAGTGCTCCCCACCAGCTCTCAGGAATTCTCGCCAAACACCTCTCTAAACTCTTGGGCACTATCAGTCCAGCACATCTCAAACACTCAGGTGATCTTCTCAATCGCATTTGCAACATCAACATCAGGAACAAGAAACTTTCCAGCCTTGACGTGACTTCCCTATTCACCAAAGTACCTACTACACAAGCCATCGATCTCTTGCGCAGGAAAATTGACGATTCACTTGATCTTCCCATTCCAGCCAGCGATTTCATCGACCTTGTTGAACTATGTGTTGGCTTTACGTGTTTCTCTTTCGAAAATCACCTCTTTCAGCAGACTTTTGGACTACCCATGGGTTCGCCACTCAGTGCAGTCCTGGCGAACCTATACATGGAACATCTAGAAGCCGAACGTTTCTCCACCATTATTCCTTCGTCTGTCACCTGGCTCCGTTATGTTGACGACATTCTCCTCATAACTCCTAAACGCTTCAACGTTCAAGCTCTCCAAGACAAGCTCAACCAGGTCGAGCCTTCAATCCAGTTCACACTTGAAGAAGAAGTCGACAACACTCTTCCTTTCCTTGATGTCCTGCTCTGCAAAGCTGACCACGAACTTCGTTTTAAAGTCTATCGAAAACCCACCAACCAAAACGATCTTCTCCACTTCTACTCTCACCACGACACCAAAACCAAACGTGGTGTAATTATAGGCTTCTTCCTGCGTGCACTCAGAATCTGCAGCAACGAGTTCCTTGAGGAAGAATGCACTATAATTGAACAAATATTTTCTAAACGCCACTATCCTCGTCACTTCATCAGAGACTGCAGACGGCGAGCATTAAACATCTTCAACACACCCAGAGAAGACACTGCCGAGAAGAGATACATAGTCCTTCCCACCAACTCCATTGCCAAACATGTTTCCAACATCTTTGCCAAAACATCATTCCAAGTATCTACCTCCACAACCACGACCATCAAGGACATCACCAGTAGTAGGCAGGACAAGCCTCCATCCTCTGCAGGGGTATACATAATCCCTTGTAATGACTGCAACAAGTTATACGTGGGCGAAACATCAAGGGACCTCCAAACACGTATTTCAGAACACCAATACGCAAGCAGGTCTGACGACACAAGGAATGCCTGCGTACAACACCGTAATTCACACAACCACTTGATAAACTACAGAAACTCAAGACTTATCGCCACAGAAGACAACACTCAATACCGAAGAATCCTGGAATCATCACTTATTTCTATATCCGACAACTTCAACCAGAATAGTGGCTTCTATAACATAGCTGAACCACTTGCCAAGAAACTTCTTCATCGCTATCCCACATAAGAACACTGTAGAAGGTCTGCTCACAAACTTATCCAATCTCCTTTCCAAGCTACCCAAGTTTTTAGACTCTATAACCCCACTCGGTACATCATCAGATGCAGCATTCTTCACCTGACCTCAGCCGGACTATAAATACTCGCGTTCCTTCCACCCCAGGTAGTTCTGTTTGTGACTTGAAAAAGCCCACTGTGTGGGCGAAACGTAGTCAATAAAGGATCACATTATACTGCATTTGTGTTTATATTGCCAGATGTCCTCTGAACCAAGATTCCATGATGTTGCTACCCGTCCCTTTCCACCTGACGTTAGTATATAAGTGCCAGCTTTCTTGCCTGTGCTCCAGAATTTTCACGACTACGGTTCTCTTCACACCAACTCCAAGGCTGAACGACTGATTACCTCATCTTTTGTATATAGTTCTACTGTCTTCAAATTATGTCCTAGAATTTGTATTGATAAAGCCACTGGATGACGAAACGTCTACAATAAAGATACCCAGATGTTGCATCTGTGTCTTTGAATTCGTGTTAGTCTAACATTATCAAAAATATTAATATTTTAAAGCATATATTTATCTCTATTGGAGTTATGCAACATTATTAGAAGAGAGAAATATTGGCCGGTTTTCACTTCTCTCTGTAATTCGGCAATAAACATATATCATGTTAATGCCCGCGGAGGCTATAGGCGATATGTGGCCATAATTCAGATGTAAACACAAAGGGTGGTGGGAAGAGAGGAGGCACCACCTCCGTTAATGGCGCTGCTGCGAATACTCGAGGGCGAAAAAAAAAAACTAGAAGCTGGTGCAAGATCCTTATTGCTGCGTACCCTGGCATAACTATGTATTCCCTGGCATGCACACATGCCCTGGCTAGCGTACGTTTTTACTAGCGTTCTCATGTATTCTATGACATGTACAAGAGTTCCTTCGCTTACGTACCAATGCCGTGGCATGCAAACGCGTAACCTGTCATGCACGTGCGTAAATTGTCGTGTAAACATATGCCGTGACATGCACACACGTACCATGGCATGCGTTCGTGATTCCTTACATGAATACGAATGCCCTGGCATGCGTACGTATTTCCAGGCATACTAATGTGTGCCCTGGCATGTACAATACATAATGTTCCTTTCAGATTGGAGAATATAGTAGGAGTCAAAAATAATGGAAAATTAATTCACTACAATGCAAATTTAAAAGGAAATGATAGTGTAAATGTTATGGAAGCAGCAGTAGTTAACACAGCAGTGTTAGGAGGCAGCAGCAGTAGGTGACGCAGCAGTAGCACCAGAGACAGCAACTGTAGTAGCAGTAGGTGACGTAACAGTAGCACCTGAGACAGCAGCAGTAGTTGCAGTAGGTGACGTAACAGTAACAGGTGAGGCAGCAGCAATAGGTGACGTAGCAGCAGTAGGTAAGGCAAGTGAGGCAACAGCAATAGGTGACGCAGAAGCAGTAGGTGACGCAGCAGTGGTAGGAGGCAGTAGTAGCAGCAATAGATGCCGAAGCAGTGGTAAGAGGCAGCAGTAGTAGCAGCAATAAGTGATGTAACAGTAGCAGGTGAGGCAGTAGTAGTGGGCGTCGACCGATGTCGTTTTGGCCCGCCTCATGGTGTGCGAAAATCACAAATGACGCTCACCATGAGGTGGGCCAAAACGACATGGGCTCGAATCCTCGGCTAGTCGCAGTGCTCTTACCCTCTGTGGGCACCTAGCTCTCTTGCAGTGCTCCTCTTTCGTAGTATTTGACTGGCCCCTCCTACTCTTACCGCCTCCCCACTACTACTTCCTTCCACCTCCACTACTACCACCCCCTGCCTATATATACCCTTCCTGCTCTCCTTTCGTTAGTGTGACTTTGTAAATGGTCCAAGTCGGACCGAAACGTCGTCGCAAGCTCCTCTCTTCTATGTACGGGTTATATGTGTATTCAGATGAGATGCAATGTAGGCTCTCCACCCCAAAGAACATTAAGCAATAGTAGTTTAAGATAAAATAATAGTATCTTGAGAGAAGAACCACTCTGTCTGAAATTTAGTTCCGTTCGCTGCCTAACATTTACGCAATAAAACTTAAAAGTTGAACTTTTGTGATTACTGAAAAGTTTTTATTAGGAACAGTCGACCACAGCAAGTTAGAAAGCTCATCCTGCACGAACGGCGTTTTCTTTTTTAGAAACACCAGTGGAGATAAGATTAAATTTGTCTTGATAGAGAAGAGGCCTTGTCTGTGAAAATGATCAATCATATTCTCGAAAGTTGCTGCAAACTGCAAGGTAAAGACCACAAAATGATTTTAACTGAAGTCTTATTGAAATACATGTTTTCTGCCCCCCCCCCCGTTTCAAAGACACACCTGGACTCCATTATCACTAGGTTCCATGACTTATCTGGAACTGTGGGAGTGCAAGGGAGTATTCAAGAGTTCTTTGGAGGGCATATAAAAGTACAGTAGTAAATGGAAGTGCTTTAGAGCACATAAAACTGCATGTAAGTAAATAAGAGTGCATAGTAATGCAGGGAAATATACAGAGCACATGGTAGCACAAGAGGGCCAATGGGAGCATTCGAGAGCGCATGGAAATGCAAAGGAGTGCATAAGAAAGCAAGATGATAGGTCTTACGATCTACATCAAGACTATCTGCTGAAAAGGTATAAGGGCTTCCATCCCCTGCTGGCTTCAGCGTCCCCGATAATGACTTTCCTTCACAACATGGGCGAGGTAATATTTACTCGAGTAAATGTGTTGACATCACCATCACAGTCAGAATATGTATGTTTTCTGCCTGTCTGCATAGGCACACGCGAGCGTGTGCCTGTGCTTTGAGCTTTCGTGCTTCAAGGCCATCTCATTAAAGAAAGAAAGTGGTTATAAATGTATACTGCATTCAGAAGATACAAAAGATACATTGGAAGGGCCGATAAAATAAAGCAAAAAAAATATGCTATATTAAGAATGATAATCGATCAGTCATTTCGCGCATATGTTTAACTAGAAGTCACTTAAAAAAGAGCTAAGAAGATTAGGGATAAGATAATAATGGTGAGCAGGTGGGGAGAGGGAAAGAGGTGAGATATGCTGATGATGAGTGAGGGAGTGGGGGAAGACAGCGTGGAAAAGGGGGAGATATGCTGATAATTCGGGGGAGAGAAGGTAAAAAAAAGTCTGAGATGTGAGGAGAGATATCTTGATGACACTAGTGAAACGACAACCGTATTCACCCTTTTCTTGTTTCAATATTTTATCTCTCCTCTTTCCTGACGACGGTATGACCTTAAAGGAGGTAAAAAAAAAAACTGAAAGAGAAAATAAAGAAATATAAAATATAAACATTATGTAAAATATCAAACAACCTGCATATAGGGGAAAGACGTTTCGGCCCGACTTGGACGATTAACTAGTCACACAGAAGCGCGAAGGGAAGGAAGCCAGTATATAAACGAGAGGGGGGCGGGGCCTTGAAAAACGAGAGGATGTAGTAATATAAAGGTAGAAGTAGTGGTAAGAGATAATGATGCTAGTAGTAGCAGTAGTAGAAAGTAAGTAGTGCAATAGTGGCAGAGGTGGTAAAAAAGAAGCGATTAGCGGTAGTGACAAAAGTCAGAGTGGAGTGCAGCGAGACAATAGTAGTAGTATTAGTGGTGGTGGTGGTGGTGTAAGGACAAGAGAAAAAAAAGAAAAAGGAGCACTGCAGAAGAGCTAATGGCCCAGGAGGGTGGGACCAAAAACGTATGGGGACAAACTCATAGGACCGAACTCACCTAGACAGAAGAAAGAAAAAGGCAAAGAAAATATTGGAAAGGAGGAGAGGTTAGGCGAAGAGGACATAAAGATCAGGTCAAGTCACAAGTATTCTAAAGTTTGGAACATTTGACAATGTAATGAGAAAGGAAGGCCTCTACATGACTGTAATCTCTTCCATTCATATCTCGATATACTTAACAATCTTGCTCCTTTCAAGTTCGTAGCTGAATTGGACTCGAATAATTTTCTTCCTTTCCTTGACGTGCATGTCCATCGCTCGGCGACAGGCTTTCCTTTTTCCGTTTATTGTAAGCCTATGCACTGTGGCATGTCAACTTACTACTTTTCTTACCATGCTTCCTCGTCAGTGCGATTCGCAGCTGTAACCCCTCAGTTGCTTCACTCAGAAACTTGTACTCTTCGTAATTAGTTTTCTCATCCTGACTACCCTTCCCATTTCATAAACTCCGCCTTCTCTCCCAAACTCTCTACTCCAGTGAAATCTGTTCTGTGCCTTCCTTATATTGCCAGTCTTTCAAATCTTAACAACTTTCTCGGTTCCTTAGACATCAAACTTACTTTTTCGCCAAACTAATACCGTAGTAGTCTAGTTTGTACCTCTCCTCCTGTTACTGATACTTCCAGAGTCTACTTTATTTCCTGCTCCTCTTGTCCTCTTTAATGCTATGGAGAGGACAAGAGAAACCTTGCCGACAAAAATAAAGCTCTTTTCTGTCTTGTTAGAGATCACAGTAATCCTATTAAGTGGTTTTTCTGCCAAAACTGTCTACCCTTCTTCTAGCCTTCACAGACGTCGTCTTGCTGAAGCATCCCTTATACACAACCTTCCTAATGTGAATCTCAGTGCCGGCTTTCTCTGTAGATGCTCTCATTTCTCATTATACTGTTAAATACTCCAAACTTCTTGACCTGATCTTCATCTCCTCTCCTTACCTCTTTTCCTTTCCTGTATTTTCTTAGCATTTCCTTTCTTGTGGTCCTACTCTCGCAGACTCATTAGCTCTCCCGCAATGCTCCCTTTTCTTCTATTTTATCTTGCCCTTAGACTATTTCTACTACTACTACTACTACTACTACTACAACTACAATTGCCTCGTTACTCCTCATTCTCTGACTCTTATATATATATATATATATATATATATATATATATATATATATATATATATATATATATATATATATATATATATATATATATATATAAAGAAGGAGTGTAACCATGAACAAGTGGCATTTAATCAATAACAACACTGCAATTAGCCGGGGGATCGAACCCGTCCTGTTTTATCCTGCCTCATGGTGAGCAAAAATTCACGACGCTCTAACCCACTGGACCATAGAATCCTACAAAGAATCGCGCACCCAGCAGAGCTAGGTGCTGTACCATGATCCGAGGACATACGATGGTGTGGGTGCCTCTGAACTAATTTCATTCTACTCCCCGTTTGGTGTACTAGCCTCCACAAGCAGTATACTTAGTTTTGTAACCACAAACAATTGGTATTTGATCAATAACAACACTGCAACTAGCCAGGGGATTGAACCCATGTTGTTTTAGCCCGTCTCATGGTGAGCAAAAATTAGCGACGCTCTAACCCACTAGACCATCAAATCCTACAAAGAATCATGCACCCAGCAGAGCTGTGATCACGGTACAATGCCTAGCTCTGCTGCGTGCATGATTCTTTGTAGGATTGTATGGTCCAGTGGGTTAGAACATCTTGAATTTTCGCTCACCATGAGGTGAGCTAAAACAATACAGATTCAATTCCCCGACTAGTCGCAGTGTTGTTATTGATAGATACATATATATATTTATATGTCGTGCCGAGTAGGTAAAACTGGTCAATTAGCAAGAACTCATTTAAAATAAAGTCCTTTCTAAAATTTACTCTTATACCTTTAAAGACATATTTTTTCCAATTTTGTACCAAAAGAACCTTAGAAAACTTACCTAACCTTACCTTAGTATAACAAGTGCAATTTAATTTAGCCTAATTCAGCTAAATATAATTTAGATAAGTTTACAATAATTTAATAATAAACAAACACAATGAAATATATCTTTTTCGTTAGGTTCAGTATGATTTTTTGCGAAATTATTGTATGCACAACTTTTCGCTTGCCTTATTCGGCAAGAAGAGCATTCAACTACTGTGAAAAAATAACAAAATTTCAAGGGCTTTCATGACTTCTCACATTATCAAAGAACTATAAAAAACGAAACATCAACAGAAAGGCACATAAAGGGGCAAGATTACACCTCACAGTCACGTCACCACAATAAGATTACACCTCACAGTTGTGTGACAATACCTGACTCTGTGAAACACACCTGCATTAAGATTTTTTTTTAATTGTCTAATGTATCACTAAATTCTTTTCAAATTTTATTAATTATAAATGAGTCCAGTTTATATAAACCAATACAAATATTCATATTGTTTTCAAAACTGCTTTTTATGAAACATGATTCTGTTATATTCCTGTCGACCATGGACTTGCTTGATACAACTTTCTCAGTCTTTTGAAAATCAATTGGATGGTTAAAATCTCTCACATGAATAAACAGAGCATTAGAATCTTGTCCAGTTCTAATGCTATATTTATGTTGTTTTAATCTTAGTTCGAGACTTTTACCATTTTGACTGTAATAAACTTTATCGCATATTTTACAAGGAATCTTATAGACACATCCGTCAGCATTTTGGGGAGAATTTTTATCAAAAGTTTTTTTTTTTTTACTTTACCAAGATTTTTAAATACAACTTTGATATTAAAAGTCTTAAGAAGACAAGGCATATCAATCAAGTGTTCATGGTAAGGGAGAACCAACATATTTTTAGTTGAATAAGGTTGGTTGTCCCATTTTCGATTGTAAAAAGTATTTCTAGCTATTTTAAAATATTTATTAATTACATTTCTTGGGTATTTTAGATCATTAGCTACAGTAGACCGTCGTTTAACGTGGTAGTTACATTCCTGAAAATGCTGTGTTAGACAAAACAGTGTTAGACAAACTGAAGAACTTACTGGAAAAATATGGTTACGTTCCTGCGAGCCTCCAAAAAGACAAATAACTTTTTTTTAGACCTCCAGATCTTACAAAATAAAAGTGAATATGTAACTGTAGTGCATTGTCGTGATGTATTACTGCTTAAGACTACAAATGCAATAGAAATAATGGTATTTCTTACCTTACATTGTGGGTAATGGTGTTTGTGGATGATTGAACATAAGAACATAAGAAAGGAGGAACACTGCAGCAGGCCTGTTGGCCCATACTAGGCAGGTCCTTTACAATTCATCCCACTAACAAACATTTGACCAACCCAATTTTCAATGCTACCCAAGAAATAAGCTCTGATGTGCAAGTCCCACTCAAATCCAACCCATCCCACTCATGTATTTATCCAACCTAAATTTGAAATTACCCAAAGTCCCAGCCTCAATAACCCAACTAGGTAGACTGTTCCACTCATCTACTACCCTATTTCCAAACCAATACTTTCCTATGTCCTTTCTAAATCTAAACTTATCTAATTTAAATCCATTACTGCGGGTTCTCTCTTGGAGAGATATCCTCAAGACCTTGTTAATATCCCCTTTATTAATACCTATCTTCCACTTATACACTTCGATCAGGTCTCCCCTCATTCTTCGTCTAACAAGTGAATGTAACTTAAGAGTCTTCAATCTTTCTTCATAAGGAAGATTTCTAATGCTATGTATTAATTTAGTCATCCTACGCTGAATGTTTTCTAACGAATTTATGTCCATTCTGTAATATGGAGACCAGAATTGAGCTGCATAATCTAGGTGAGGCCTTACTAGTGATGTATAAAGCCGCAGTATGACCTCTGGACTTCTGTTGCTTACACTTCTTGATATAAATCCCAGTAATCTATTTGCCTTATTACGTATGCTTAGGCATTGCTGTCTTGGTTTAAGGTTGCTGCTTACCATAACCCCCAAGTCCTTTTCGCAATCTGTATGGTTAAGTTCTACATTATTTAACTTATAAGTGCTAGGGTTATGGACACTCCCGAGCTTCAGAACCTTGCATTTATCTACATTGAACTGCATCTGCCACTTTTCTGACCAAGAGTAGAGTTTGTCTAAATCCTCCTGAAGTTCCCTAACATCTACGTTTGAATAAATTATCCTACCTATCTTCGTGTCATCGGCGAATTTGCTCATATCACTAGTAATTCCTTCATCAAGATCATTGATATATATTATAAACAACAACGGGCCCAAGACTGATCCCTGTGGAACGCCACTTGTTACTGATCCCCACTTGGATATTAAAGGTGTGGCCCTACTGGGCTGAGGTGGATGTTTGTTGGTTGTCGGCAGAAGTGGATGATAGAGGTTCGGGTACTGAAGTCTATGGCTGTATTGGAGTGTGCATAAATTCTGTAATGGATTTCTGCAGTACATTATACAACTGACAGTAAGGCATCATAAGCTGGTCTAGAACCCCTTTCAAAGCACTGCTTCTAGATTTGTCGGGGTCCTCTTCAGTGAAAAAGTTTAGCAGCAACATGGAACTGCTCACGTAACTGCTGCAATGTTAACTGTTTTTCTTCAGGTTCTTCATCTTCTGTTATCTTCCTCCCTTGTATCTGTGCATCGAGCTCTGCCTACATTTCCTCTGGACTCCTGTCTTCATCATCATCATCTTCTAAGAGCTCATTCCCATCTTCATTCATATCTTCAAAACCATTATGTGGTAATCTCTTTGCCAGCTGAACAATTTCCTGAACCTAACTCTCAAGCAAGGGAAAACCAGTCAAAGAATTCACTAGAGAAGAAGGCCTTAACTTTCCCCAGCCTGCATTTAATGTTGATTGGGGCACTTCATTCCATGCACTTCTCGCATAGCTGATGGCATCTGCAATGTTAAATTTATTCCAGAAGCTTGGTACTGCCAGGTTGGAGTCAGAGACCATTGAAAAAACTAGATACACCTGAATGACTTAATAATTCCCCAATCCAGTGGTTGTATTAGAGATGTATCGGGAGGTAAAAATACAACTTTTACATGTGGGGTCACATCCAGCAAAGCTTGTGGATGAGCAAGGGAATTATCAATACTGAAGAGAGCCTTGAATGCAAGGTTCTTGCTGTGCAGATAAAACCTGACTTCAGGAATAAAGTGATGCTTAAACCAGTCAATAAATATTTCCTCTGTCATCCATGCTGACTGGTTTGACCTCCAAATTATTGGTAAGGTGTTTTTATCTATACCTTTCAAAGCATGAGGATTCTTAGAGCGGTAAAAAACTGGTTTACACTTGAAATCACCTGCCGCATTACGGCAGAGGAGCAAGGTGAAGCGATCCTTTAATGTCTTGAAGCCCGGTGCACTTTTCTCTTGCTGACTGATATATCAGTCAGCAAGAGATATCAGTTCGTGTTGGCATTTTTTTTCCAAAAAACACTTGTCTCGTCAGCATTAAACACTTGATGATGAGGGTGGTGTGGGTGGGTGTGGGTGGCTGAGGGAGGCAGGGGATGGTGATAGGTCTCCCCCTTTGACACAATGGTGTAACCCACAAACCCACAGACCATCCTGCCCAGCGGGCGATTGCACGCTCAAAATATTTTCCCCTCACGCAACCATATTAAACCAATTTTACGAAGTGTTAAACAAAAATATGCCGCAATTCTTCAATCGTGCTATATAAAAAAATATGCAAGACAAAACCATGTTAAATAACGGTCTACTGCATTTCATAAATTTTGGAGATTTCATCTATGAACTCTGGATTACAAATACGTAAAGCTCTCAAAAACACTGATGAGAAAACCGACAGTTTAACTATATCTTGATGTGAGGAATAATAGTGTACATAGGAACAGTTATTTGTAGTCTTTATTCTTCTCTATTCATCGGTTTTCTCATCAATGTTTTTGAGAGTTTTACGTATTTGTAGTCAAGAGTTCATAGATGAAGAAATCTCCAAAATTTATGAAATAGCTAATGATCTAAAATACCCAAGACACGTAATTGACAAATCCTTTAAAAGAGCTAGAAATACATTTTACAATTAAAAAAGAGACAACCAACCCTATTCAAATAAAAATATGTTGGTTCTTCCTTACCATGAAAACTCAGTTGATATGCCTTCTCTTCTTAAGACTTTTAATATCAAAGATGTATTTAAAAATCTTGATACGGTAAAAAAAAACTTTTGATAAAAAATTCCCCCCAAAATGCTGACGGATGTGTCTATAAGATTCCTTGTAAAATTTGCGATGAAGTTTATTACGGTGAAACTGGTAAAAGTCTCGAACTAAGATTTAAACAACATAAATATAGCATTAGAACTGGACAAGATACTAATGTTCTGTTTATTCATGTGAGAGATTTTAACCATCCAATTGATTTTCAAAAGGCTGAGAGAGTTGTATCAAGCAAGTTCATGGTCGACAGGAATATAACAGAATCATGTTTCATAAAAAGTAGTTTTGAAAATAATATGAATATTTCTTTTGGTTTCTATAAATTGGATTCATTTACAATTAATAAAATTTGGGAAGAATTTAATGATACATTAGACAAGTAAAAAACCTTCTCGTGAAAAACCTGTGTGTTTCACAGAGTCAGGTGTTGTCACGTGACTGTGAAGTGTAATCTTGTTGTGGTGACGTGACTGTGAGGTGTAGTCTTGCCCCTTTATATGCCTTTATGTTAAAGTTTTGTTTTTTATGGTTCCTTGATTATATAAGAAGTCATGAAATCGCTTGGAATTTTGCTATTTTTTTCACAGTGGGTGTTTTGCACATTGTGATATCACCTGTTTCCTGTGATCTTATTGCATGCATGCATATATATATATATATATATATATATATATATATATATATATATATATATATATATATATATATATACATATATATATATATATATATATATGAGTTTTTTTGAGGATAGTGAGGCTCAGGTTAGGGTGTGTAGAAGAGAGGGAGATTACTTCTCGGTAAAAGGAGGTCTTAGATAGGGATGTGTAATATAACCATGGTTCTTTAATGTATTTATAAATGGGATTGTAAAAGAAGTAAATGCTAGGGCGTTGGGAGATGGGTGGGATTAAATTATGGAGAATCAAATACAAAATGGGAGTTGAAACAGTTACATTTTGCTGATGATACTGTGTTTATGGGAGATTCTAAAGCAAAGTTGCAAAGGTTTGTGGACGAGTTTGGGAGGGTGTGTAAAGGTACAAAGTTGAAAGTGAACATAGATAAGAGTAAGGTGATGAGAGTATCAAATGATTTAGATAAAGAAAAAATGGATATCACATTGGAGAGAGGGAGTATGGAAGAAGTGAATGTTTTCAGATACTTGGAAGTTGACGTATCAGCGGATGGGTTTATGAAGGATGAGGTTAACCATAGAACTGATGCAGGAAAAAAGGTGAGTGGTGCATTGAGGTATATGTGGAGACAAACGTTATCTATGGAGGCAAGGAAGGGAATGTATGAAAGTACAGTGGTACCAACACTCTTATATGGGTGTGAAGCTTGGGTTGTAAATGCTTCAGCTAGGAGGCAGTTGAAGGCAGTGGAGATGTCCTGTCTAAAGGGCAATGTGTGGTGCAAATATTATGCAGAAAATTCGGAATGTGGAAATTAGAAGGTGTGGAGTTAATAAAAGTATTAGTCAGAGGGCTGAAGAGGGGTTGTTGAGGTGGTTTGATCATTTAGAGAGAAAGGATCAAAGTAGAATGACATGGAGAGCATATAAATCTGTAGGGGAAGGGAGGCGGAGTAGGGGTCGTCCTCGAAAAGGTTGGAGGGAGGGGTAAAGTAGGTTTTGTGGGCGAGGGGCTTGGACTTTCAGCAAGCGTGCGTGAGCGTGTTAGATAGGAGTGAATGGAAACAAATGGTTTTTGGGACCTGACGAGCTGTTGGAGTGGCAGCAGGGTAATATTTAGTGAAGGGAACCCGGTTATTTTTATACAGCCGGACTTGAGTACTGGAAATGGAAAGTACAATGCCTGCACTTTAAATGAGGTGTTTGGGATATTGGCAGTTTGGAAGGATATGTTATATATCTTTGTATATGCTTCTAAACTGTTGTATCTGGGCGCCTCTGCAAAACCAGTGATCATGTATGAGTGAGGTGAAAGTGTTGAATGATGACGAAAAGTATTTTCTTTTTGGGGATTTTCTTTCTTTTTGGGTCACCCTGCCTTGGTGGGACACAGCCGATTTGATATATATATATATATATATATATTATATTATATATATATATATATATATATTATATTATATTATATATATATATTATATATATATATATATATTATTATTATTATCACACCGGCCGATTCCCACCAAGGCAGGGTGGCCCGAAAAAGAAAAACTTTCACCATCATTCACTCCATCACTGTCTTGCCAGAAGGGTGCTTTACACTACAGTTTTTAAACTGCAACATTAACACCCCTCCTTCAGAGTGCAGGCACTGTACTTCCCATCTCCAGGACTCAAGTCCGGCCTGCCGGTTTCCCTGAATCCCTTCATAAATGTTACTTTGCTCACACTCCAACAGCACGTCAAGTATTAAAAACCATTTGTCTCCATTCACTCCTATCAAACACGCTCACGCATGCCTGCTGGAAGTCCAAGCCCCTCGCACACAAAACCTCCTTTACCCCCTCCCTCCAACCCTTCCTAGGCCGACCCCTACCCCGCCTTCCTTCCACTACAGACTGATACACTCTTGAAGTCATTCTGTTTCGCTCCATTCTCTCTACATGTCCGAACCACCTCAACAACCCTTCCTCAGCCCTCTGGACAACAGTTTTGGTAATCCCGCACCTCCTCCTAACTTCCAAACTACGAATTCTCTGCATTATATTCACACCACACATTGCCCTCAGACATGACATCTCCATTGCCTCCAGCCTTCTCCTCGCTGCAACATTCATCACCCACGCTTCACACCCATATAAGAGCGTTGGTAAAACTATACTCTCATACATTCCCCTCTTTGCCTCCAAGGACAAAGTTCTTTGTCTCCACAGACTCCTAAGTGCACCACTCACTCTTTTTCCCTCATCAATTCTATGATTCACCTCATCTTTCATAGACCCATCCGCTGACACGTCCACTCCCAAATATCTGAATACGTTCACCTCCTCCATACTCTCTCCCTCCAATCTGATATTCAATCTTTCATCACCTAATCTTTTTGTTATCCTCATAACCTTACTCTTTCCTGTATTCACCTTTAATTTTCTTCTTTTGCACACCCTACCAAATTCATATATATATATATATATATATATATATATATATATGTATATATATATATATATATATATATATATATATATATATATATATATATATGTATGTGTGATGAATGGTTTGAAAAACCGACAAGTTGAAGATTGAGACACTTATGCAGCATATGGGAATCTTTATTCAGGAAACGTTTCGCCACACAGTGGCTTCATCAGTCCAATACAAAGAGGAAGGCGTAAGGAGAGGAGGAGAATGAGGTAATCAGTCCCTCAACCTGGAGTCGATGTGTTCAGTCCATCAATCTTGTAGAATGTACAGTATAGGGCCGTAGACGTGGCTTATATACTGTAGTGAGGTGAGGTGAAGCAGGCGGAGGCGGGGTCATAGTGGTACCATCCACTAGTCGAAGTAGGTCTTCGTCCAAAGGTTGAACAAGTGTTGAAGAATTCTTTGTAACAAGATCCCATGATGCTGCTGTGTCTGACAGTTGTGATGAATGGTTTGTGATGAATGGTTTGTTTTTCAAACCATTCATCACAACTGTCAGACACAGCAGCATCATGGGATCTTGTTACAAAGAATTCTTCAACACTTGTTCAACCTTTGGACGAAGACCTACTTCGACTAGTGGATGGTACCACTATGACCCCGCCTCCGCCTGCTTCACCTCACCTCACTACAGTATATAAGCCACGTCTACGGCCCTATACTGTACATTCTACAAGATTGATGGACTGAACACATCGACTCCAGGTTGAGGGACTGATTACCTCATTCTCCTCCTCTCCTTACGCCTTCCTCTTTGTATTGGACTGATGAAGCCACTGTGTGGCGAAACGTTTCCTGAATAAAGATTCCCATATGCTGCATAAGTGTCTCAATCTTCAACTTGTCGGTTTTTCAAACCATTCATCACAACTGTCAGACACAGCAGCATCATGGGATCTTGTTACAAAGAATTCTTCAACACTTGTTCAACCTTTGGACGAAGACCTACTTCGACTAGTGGATGGTACCACTATGACCCCGCCTCCGCCTGCTTCACCTCACCTCACTACAGTATATAAGCCACGTCTACGGCCCTATACTGTACATTCTACAAGATTGATGGACTGAACACATCGACTCCAGGTTGAGGGACTGATTACCTCATTCTCCTCCTCTCCTTACGCCTTCCTCTTTGTATTGGACTGATGAAGCCACTGTGTGGCGAAACGTTTCCTGAATAAAGATTCCCATATGCTGCATAAGTGTCTCAATCTTCATATATATATATATATATATATATATATATATATATATATATATATATATATATATATATATATATATATATATATATATATATATATATATATATATATGCAAAACAACCACTCTGAAAGAATAGAGAAATTCCAAGCGCTTTCGTGACTACTCACATTAGTTCCTTGATAATGTGTGTAGTCACGAAAGCGCTTGGAATTTCTCTATTCTTTCAGAGTGGTTGTTTTGCATATTCTGAAATCACCTGTTTACTGTGATCTTATTGCATATATATATATATATATATATATATATATATATATATATATATATATATATATATATATATATATATATATATATATATATATACATTATGTGTGTGTGTGTACTCACCTAGTTGTACTCACCTAGTTGAAGTTGCAGGGGTCGAGTCCAAGCTCCTGGCCCCGCCTCTTCACTGGTCGCTACTAGGTCACTCTCTCTGAACCGTGTGCTTTATCATACCTCTGCTTAAAGCTATGTATGGATCCTGCCTCCACTACATCGCTTCCCAAACTATTCCACTTCCTCACTACTCTGTGGCTGAAGAAATACTTCCTAACATCCCTGTGATTCATCTGTGTCTTCAACTTCTAACTGTGTCCCCTTGTTACTGTGTCCCATCTCTGGAACATCCTGTCTTTGTCCACCTTGTCAATTCCTCTTAGTATTTTGTATGTCGTTATCATGTACCCCCTATCTCTCCTGTCCTCCAGTGTCGTCAGGTTGATTTCCCTTAACCTCTCCTCGTAGGACATACCTCTTAGCTCTGGAACTAGTCTTGTTGCAAACCTTTGCACTTTCTCTAGTTTCTTTAAGTGCTTGGCTAGGTGTGTGTGTGTGTGTGTGTGTGTGTGTGTGTGTGTGTGGTAAAATTCGATAAAATATTCCTGGGATTCAAGTAGCTCCTTCAACAGTTTTACAAATTTAACTTGTATATATGAACCTGGAGCTGAAAACTCTCTGAAGCTGACTAAGACAATTTCATTCTTTTGTATAATCTCCGTGGAACATACCTACGGCAGGCCTTTAACTATTTCTTTACTCTTCACATTTCCGGAGTTTTAACTCTCCATAGCCAAACTGCTGTGTAATATCGATACCCATATATGCAATTCCATGTCTTAGAATTCTCGTTGCAAAAGTTTTGATTGAATCCTTACGGCAGACTGCTCCTCGTGGATAAAACCATTTTGGGAACTATTTCTTTGGCCTGACCCGAAGACCAATGTCCTGCCAGTTATGTTTCCAACGAGTCAGCGGTATGTGCAATTTCTGTTTGAATGGAATACAAAAGAGCGAGCCAGTATTCCATCTCCAACGAAAATATCTCATCGGCTCACGGTAACGTCTACACGTTAAATTTAAACGATTAATTCGTCTGGTCTAAGGATATTATTTTAAGGTTATGTACCCTTGATCCGACTGAGGCAAGCGTAAATGCTTTGGCTTTTAATAATAATAATAATAATAATATCTTTATTTACTACAAGTACATGTACAAGGTATACAGGCCTAGTTGACATCAATGACATACTACTATATAGAAAGCCCCTTGTTATGCTGAACATTTCAGGCAAATTAGGTCAGTTTTGTCCCAGGATGCGACCCACACCAGTCGACTAACACCCAATTACCCATTTTAAACTGATGGGTGAACAGGGACAGCAGGTCTTTTATGGAAATACGTCCCTAATGTTTTCCAGAAGTAACGGAGGAGATTCGAACCCCGGACCTGTCTTTCTCTCTAGATAATACTCAATTCATTTTTTCATTTTATTCTCACTAAAAAACACCAATTACATTGCATTCTTCCCTACACACATACACTATAAAATTGTATCTTCTTAGTATAAAACGAAAAAAACGAAAAAAGAATACAAATAAAAAAATATACTTTCGCTGCTCATAAGCAGTATCATAAACCGGCGAATTCAGCGGTCAGATTATTTCCCAAGTGCAGGAATTCCATGTTAAATCTCACGTTCAGCTGAACCATGCTCAATCCCATGTTAGTTGTTCCATGTCAAATCCCATGTTTAGTTATTCCATGTTAGATTCCACGTTCAGTATTTCCCTGATACCTCTTAAGTTCAGTTGTTCCATGCTAGACCGCCCGTTATTTCATATTAGATTCTAAGTTATGTTTTTTCCAGGTTTGATCCCACTTTCAGTTATTCTATGTTAGATTCCACGTTCAATTGTTCCGTGTTAGTTCCCATGTTCGGTTATTATATGTAAGATCACACGTTCAGAATTTTCCATGTTACTATAGGGGCTCCATATTCGTTCCCACGTTAAGTTGATCAACGTTAGATCCTACGTTCAGATGATCCACGTTATATTCCACTATAGGAGATGTAGTCAGACTGTACTCACCTAATTGTACTCACCTAATTTTGGTTGCAGGGGTCGAGGCTAAGCTCCTGGCCCCACCTCTTCACAGACCGCTACTAGGTCCTCTCTCCCCCTGCTCCATGAGCTTTATCATACCTATTCTTAAAACTATGTATAGTTCCTGCCTCCACTACATCGCTTGCCAGACTATTCCACTTCCTAACTACTCTATGACTGAAGAAATGCTTCCTAACATCCCTTTGACTCAACTGAGTCTTCAGCTTCCAATTGTGACCCCATGTTTCTGCGTCCCATCTCTGGAACATCTTGTCTCTGTCTCTACTCCACGCAGTATTTTGTATGTCGTTATCATGTCTCCCCTGACCCTCCTGTCCTCCAGTGTTGTCAGACCGATTTCCCTTAACCTTTCTTCAAAGAACATTCCCCTTAGTTCTGGAACTATCCTTGTTGCAAACCTTTGCACTTTCTCTAATTTCTTGACGTGTTTAACCAGATGTGGGTTCCAAACTGGTGCTGCGTACACCAGTATGAGCCTGACGTACACAGTGTATAAAGTCTTGAACGATTCCTTACTGTAGGTGTGTACTCACCTAATTGTGGTTGCAGGTGTGTGTGTGTGTGTGTGTGTGTGTGTGTGTGTGTGTGTGTGTGTGTGTGTGTGTGTGTGTGTGTGTGTGTGTGTGTGTGTGTGTGTGTGTGTGTGTGTGTGTGTGTGTGTGTGTGTGTGTGTGTGTGTGTGTGTGTGTGTGTGTGTGTGTTACCTGGAGTTTACCTGGAGAGAGCTCAGGGGGTCAACGCCCCCGCGACCCGGTCTGTGACCAGGCCTCCTGGTGGATCAGAGCCTGATCAACCAGGCTGTTACTGCTGGCTGCACGCAATCCAACGTACGAGCCACAGCCCGGCTGATCAGGTACCGACTTTAGGTGCTTGTCCAGTGCCTGCTTGAAGACAGCCAGGGGTGTGTGTGTTTTGTGTGTGTGTTTTATGTGTATATATGCATAACAATCGCAAGCAGGTGAGCTTAACAATGCAGAACAAGCCACATGGGGATGGAAATCTTTACCTCAAGATCTTTCGCACTCTGTGTCATCAGGAGCTATGCAATGCTGCAAGCCTAGCAAGAGATAGCAGAAGCGTAAAGCACCAGGCCATGTCATAGTCTAGTGTATGTGGGTGCCGACGCTCTCCACCCGACCCCTCTTTTCCGTTATGGGGGAGGGGAAGGAGAAACCTTAAAAGCTTACAGAAAGCTAGTTATGGAATAATAAGGAATAGTGCATTTTAATCGACATCAACTAGTCTAGTGAATTATGGAATCATTTTACATCTCAGACTGGGGAAACGAGCAAGGCAGGTGTGGAGAACACTGGTCTGTCACCAAATTATCACGAGAACCCGTTACATAATGAACAATCCGTGGATTTTGCAAAGCAAGAATTCTGTATAAGCAAGGATTTGGTGACGTTAGACAAGTGTTCTCCGCACGTGCCTTGCACGTTTCGCCCAACTGAAATTCTGCCTTTCTGTGACGAAGTAAATAGGTGGAATGTAGCTCGATATCTATTTAGTAGTGTCATTTGTGCACAATCTTAAGCAAGGAGGCTATGCAAAAATCCGTGGATTGCTCATTATGTAACAGGTACTTGTGAGGATTGGGTGATGTTAGACCAATGTTCTCCGCACCTGTCCTTCATGTTTCTCCCTTCTAAGATACCGCCCATCTATGTCGAAAATAGGATATGTCGGGAAGGTTTAAAATTAACGTCCCTATAGATACGAGAGAGTATGCCCGTGTTAGCGTTCGTTTCCATCTTGAGGGTAAACTATGATAAACTGTTCTACACGTTTAGCCCATCAGAATTAAGTAAGTTTATTCAGGTATACACAATTACACAGAATATCGCGTCGCACTGTTCATATCGCCATATACGTTCTTTTCCAGAAAGTACAGCATCTCCCGAAGGTTCTTAGATGTGAGGATATGTTCCTGTCATTCCTAAACAAATATTTCTTGTATTTTCGCATATGTAGCTGATGTTGGGATATCTTAGAGAGAGAAGGTGTTTTTTAATGATAGTTTTGAAGATGCTGGTTAAGACAGTGGCTCTGGAGATTTCCGGCAGAGTTCCAGATTTTGGGCCTTTAGTTATTAAGCCCCTATCTACATTGTTTTTCACACTGATGTTTCTTATCACTGAATCTTGGAATGCTGTCAGTAAGCCACGGGCATCCTAGTCATTTATTAGTGACCTTTTAGTTTTTATTGGACAATGTTGAAGAGTCTCTGTATTTTTATATAGAACTACGTCTACCCATTCATCGATACCATTGGCACTGGAAAATTCTGTAGGTCAGTCAGCTGAGTTTAGCGCTGCAGTGAAGTTACTTATTGATGGCTCATCATGGAGTCAGAAAGAGATTTTGCTGTATTCCAGTGGTTACTTAGAAATGTTTGTTAGAAGGAATATGGGGTAATGGCCAGTAGTGTTGTCTGTGATTATCCCTGATTTGAGGGATAATCACCATATATGGTCAATTATGGTTGCACGTATCTCAGTTAGTCTAGTTGGTTTAGTTATAGCTGGTATGAGTAGTGAATTGTTCATAGCATTTATGAAATCAGTTACAGGTTGGTCATCTGCTAGGTCAAGGTTAATGTTGAAGTATCCTGCTAGCAGTAGTGCTGCTTGTTCATCTGTGTGTTTGTTATTAGCATTTTTAGGTTGCCACTAATATTTGAGATGTTAGTATGAGGTATCCTGTATATAGCACCAACTCTAATGGAAGTCTTAAGTTTTTTTAGAGAAGTTGGCAAATATATATTCATCACTGAAAAATGTAGTGTTACAACATAATAGTTCATTAAAACAATAAATAGATGGTAATACCTCCCCCATTTACTCTGGCCAACAGTTTTGGATTACTGTTTATCCTGGTAGTGTCTCTTGCCAGGTTTTAGTAAGAATAATACAGGAAAAGATTGTATTTAAATAATCTAGGAGTGCCAGGAGGTCATCCGAGTGCTTACTGAGGGATCTAATATTGTAATTAAAAATGGTCATATTCCTGGCATTACTGAGAACAGTATTGGCTTGTGTTGCTATGTAGTAAAATCAGTTGGGATTTAGACTATATAGATTTAAATCTGGGTGGATGTCAGCATTCAGCATTTAGGTTAAAAATGGCAAGGAGGAATTATAGACAGTTAACTGATAAAATATTTAAATTATAATGAACTGTAAATGAATGATAATTGGTAATATAAATATATGTAATAAGGGGATGATTGGACATAGATGGAGTTAATGAATAGTGTTCAAGTAAATTGTAAAAACTAATAAACATATAAGACAAAAAAAAAGCAATGAAGTATAATAAACTATTAAGACTAGATTATATATCAATATAGGACCCGACTTAGACTTGCTATTGCACTAATGCTAGTATAAACTGCTCACAATAATCAGTAAACAATAATGTGTACAGTTCTATACTAAAAAGAAAAGTGACCTTATAGTAGTTTAATAAAAAGTAAAATAGTTTACAGTAGATGTTAAAAAAATACTACACACAAAATAATGCATATAGTTCTTTACAAAAGTTGTGGAAGCTTAGTGAATGCAAAAGGTAATAAGACTATAGAAAAGGTAAATAATAAAAAAGTATGCCTTTTATAAGTAAACAAAATAGTGATCTTGTTGTGACTAATAAACAAGAAAGAGTGTTGTTGTTTGAAATATTTAGATAGTAACAGCTGACATATGACAAACTGATGATAAGGAATACTAGGATTTTAGAGAGTATCTGGATTTTGTAAAACAGTATAACACAATGGAATAACAGTTACAAACAGAGGTTTCATTTACACTGTCCGTGGATATTAGTGGGTATAAACTGCATCTTATTCTGACTCAGATAGGCCAGCATCACTCAGGAATTTTTTTAGCTCATGTTCGGTAGAAATGAGGTACCTCTTTCCAGTGGATTCTTTTCTGACTGCGATTTTCTCGTCCCTCGCAAGCATTGGTAGATTTTTTTTGATCATGGCGCAGTTTTCTTAGTCTGTAGAGGAACTTCTGACAGACACACCATTTTTCTTAGTTATAGATGATTTTTAACAGGTCAAGACTGCCACCAGGACGCTGACACACATCCCCAAAGCAGCTCGCCCTCAAGCCGCTGGCTGCCAAGATGCCGAAAAATGCTTAGAGTAAAAGGTTCTGAAGATAAAGACGTACAAACTATGCTATCTGCCCTTAAGTGTCTGCACACTGTAGGCAAAACACCATCTTACCATCTTATGAGCAAGAGATTGTAATAACTCACTACAATGGATACATTACAAATCTTTTCATGGAACATTCCTCCCACCAGGAAGCGGTTGCCTGACTTACATCATATTAGTGCAACCAAGAATATTGATGTCATCTGTTTGCAGGAATGTAGACTGAAAGATGGAGCACCTCCACCAAACTTGCCTGGATATGCAGCTTATAACCTAAGGTCAACCAACTGTTGTGTGATGTATGTCAGAAAGAACTTGCCACATTCACTCTTTTCCTTGCAGAGTCGAGTTAACATGCAGTATCATGGTGTCAAAGTACACGCAGGCGATTTTTCCATGAACATTTTTAATCTCTATGCCCCAGCAAACCAGCTTCGACCTGATGCTTTACCAGATTGCATCAATAGTGAACCTACCCTCATTCTTGGAGATTTTAATGCCAGACATAAGAATATTGGTGGGTCTATAACAAACACCAATGGAACTAAACTAGTGAAATTGCTAAATGAGCATGATAATGTTCGAATTGTGGGCACTACTGATCCTACTCACATATATGGTGGCATACTAGATCTGTGTCTTGGATTTAATACATCATATACGATGCATGACTCGGTCATAATTGATGATATCCTATCTGATCACTTACGTAGACTCACAACTGTCAATCTTGATTACATCTCCAGTAATCAAGGAGCTAAATACAGGAGGAAACTTATTCTCAACCCAGAGCACAGAGACAACTTTATTAACCACTTGGATCAATGATATAAGAATTACGAGCCCACTGACACACAACAATTCAATGATGATTTAGTTGCCACTATTGAGACTGTCCTCACAGATCAAGTGGGCAGGAAAAGAAAACATAGACTTTCCACTATAACTGGTAATAAAAACCAATGTAAATACTATAATGATCCAGAGCTACGCAATCTAACACATGCAGCTAGGAGGATTGATAAAGCATACCGTGAATGCAGAACCCCAGACCTGCTCAGAACGTTCCAAGCTGCACTAACAAATGCAAGGAATAGAAAGCAAGAAATTAGGCAACAGGAATGGGAACAGTTTGTTAGTGGGTTAAATAGGTCCACTCCTTTAAGTTTAGCTTGGAAAGGTATAAATAAAATAACCAGGAAAAAGACTGGCAATGTTGCTCATCCCTTTCCTCTCGAAAAAGCAAATGACTTCATAAATGACTGGTCCAAAACATCCAGGCATGAAAACCTTCCATCTCATATTAAAACAAATTTAGAGAGTGCTTCTGAAGAAATGTTGAAACTGATTAATTTTATGAGCCAAAATATTGATGAGAGTGATTGCCTCTTCACCGAGTATGAATTAGATAATGCATCAACTAAAGGTCGATCAACTGCTCCTGGAGAAGATGGTATAACCTATGATATTCTCAGAACTCTAAGGCAAGTGCCTGATAACCCTTTGTTGGCACTGTATAATTTCAGTCACATTGAGGGCGTTCTTTCTACTTCCTGGACCAATAGTCTCATTGTGCCTATCCCTAAGCCCCAACAGCCTGATACATTTAGAGCGATCTCCTTAACTAGTTGTCTTTGTAAAACTTTTGAAAGAATGATACTTAACAGACTGCATTACAGAATCAGACACCAACTTTCCCCCTACCTCTATGGGTTCATGAAAGGTAAAAGTGTGCAAAACTGTATTTCCACCTTTCTCACTGCACACACCTCTACTAGTTTTACCACATTTCTTGATCTAAAATCTGCATTTGATATCGCGAACAGAACAGTTATACTTCATGAACTAGCCAAAATGAATATTGGTGGTAGCTTACTCTGCTGGATAATAGGATATCTGTCAAATAGAGTACCCTCTGTCCTCTACCAAGGCTTTAGAAGTGAGTCTAAAGAAATGTCCCTAGGTACTCCACAGGGAGTTCTCAGTCCCATGCTATTTAATATTCTGATTAATGCTCTCCTAAATGCTCTACCTGCCTCACCTAAACATATAGCTATAAACTATGCTGATGACATCATGATCCATACAACAGGGCATAAGAAGATGAGTACCATTCTTAATGAAGTTCAAGCAATTTGTAATCGACTAGGCCTCATAATATATTCCTCTAAAACAAAGATATTAACAAGCAAACGACATCCCTCACCCATCTATTTGCAGGGTGAAAACATTAACTACGTTAAAACTTAGATATCTTGGTGTAGATGTACCCTTTAACAAATCCACTATACCACAACTATATAAGAAATGCAAAGATAGGCTACATGCTCTCAAAGCTGTTGCTGGCTACAACCCCAACTATGGTGCTAATGTGAGAATCGTGAGAATGATGTACATAGCCTATGTTAGGTCCTTAATTGATTATGCTGCTCCCATGTTGACATCAGCTAGAGAAAGTTCTCTCCGACCCTTGGAGTTAATGCAAAATGAAGCTCTCAGAATTATTCTTGGTTGTCCCAAATCTGCAAATGTTCTTAATATGAGGAAGGAGCTAGGTATTTCTAGTATCAGTGATAGGATTGTTGAGATTAACAATGTACTCGGTATTAGAATGTTAAGAAATGAACCAGACACTGTCACAATGAACCTTACTAAGTGTCTAGAAGCAAATACACACAGATCTAAATGGATTGTGAAAGCGTGCAATTGCATTAAGTTTTATAACCTGCATGAACTGTATCACTGTAGACAACAAGAGCATTTCACCCCTCCATGGAAGATGTGTTCATTTAACATCACATACTTGCAAGTCCCTCCCAAGAAATTAATTGCTAGTAATCCCGTCTTTAAATCACTTGTTCAAGCAACTGCTCAAGAAGAAATTTCTCGCCGAGCTCGTAGTAATAAGTTATCACAAGTAATATACACTGATGGATCTAAACAGGAGTCTTCTGGCAGGGCTGCATCTGCTCTTGTTGCCACCTCCCTAGTTAATAACGATAATAAACTTGTTGAACTAGACATAAGAATTAACAGCTGGGCGTCTACATTGCAAACTGAACTGTTTGCAATCCTAATGGAGCTAAAGCTAACTTATGACACTGAGCTTGACTCTATCATCATTACTGATTCTATGTCATCACTGAATGCTCTTAACTCATATAATGACTCCAACAACATGCTCATTGGAGAAGCCAGGTATAGATACTTAAAAATCCGGGACAAAGGAATTAATGTACAATTGCTATGGATCCCATCACACATTGGATTACTCCTTCATGATAAAGTTGATATGTTAGCCAAGAAGAGTACCCAGAAGGAGAATGTAGAATACAACTTTGGTATATCTGCGTCTAGCATTAGGAATAATATTAGGAGAGAAGTAAATAATGAAAATGATTGTTATAGGAATGCAGTCAGAAGCCTGAGTAGATCTATAACCCACTATGATAACATGAACATAGATAAGTATGTTTATGGAGCAACTTGCAATGTGAACGGACTGACTGATGTTGTAGAGGCCAGGCTTAGGCTTGGTTACAAGTACTTCTGGCAGTTTGGGAGACACACAGATGATGATCAAACTAAATGTAAATTATGTGATCAGGCATATGGTCACTGTCTTGAACACTATGTGCTTAATTGTCCACTTATTGAGGAATACAGAGATAGACAGTATAATAACCTATGTGACATGTCAAGATATCTTATTAATGAAAAATAAGATACCAGATATACTAAGCAAATTTCCTAAATTTGCTTGTAACAGATAAGTGAACTATAGATATGTAGATGTAAATCCATATGTATTCCTGTTAACCCTTTGGGACCTAGTTCCTAGGCCTTTTGTGTGTCCATATGCTCTTGCGCTACCATCCACAGGATGGATATTGGGTGAACAATAAACTAGCCACTTCGGTGGCAAAATCTAATCTAAGCTCAAGCCGCTAGCAAATTCATCGACCTTCTGAAGAAAGTCAACGATGCTCCTTCAAATAACAGATTCTGGCACAACCTGCTGCTTTTTGGCAATGCTTGTTTGGCTGTCCCACCAAGGAGGGATAAGTCACTACCAACACATGTTATTAGGGCAATAAATGCATTCCCGGGGGATGACAACCTCGTCCGTCTCCCTCCTAGGGCGACAAACACCCGCCGGGCAAATGCCAACAACAGGACACCCGACGCCTCAAAAATCAGAGCCCAAATTAGCAAAAAAATAGAGGAGGGTAATACTGTTGGAGCTCTGAGGCTTATAACCAGTGAGGATACCATCGCTCCTAAGGACATCAGTACGGCGCAAGCTCTGAAGGACGAACATCCACCTAGGGCTCCCAGTACCAACATCGACCTCCCTGACATTGCAGCAGGTGAAGAACATCTAACCTTACAGGATGCTGATGTGTATAAAGCTGCTATGTCATTTCCACAGGGCTCAGCAGGAGGTTTCACAGGTTTAAGGCCTCAACACTTAAAACAAATGATCAATCCAGCACTTGGTGATGTTTCAGAGATGCTGCTGTCTGAACTCACCAAATTTCTAATCTGTGCCTGGCTGGCAGTGTCCCAGAGGCCATTAGACCCCTTTTCTTTGGTGCCTCATTGTGTGCCCTCCGGAAAAAGGATGGAGGAATCAGGCCCATTGCTGTGGGCAACACCCTTCGGCGCCTGGTCGCCAAGGCTACAGTAAGAAGGGTGAGTCAAAAGGCTGCTGCAATGCTGAAACCAACTCAGCTCGGTTTTGGTGTTCAACAGGGCTGTGAAGCAGCTGCCCACGCAGCACGAGTATATATCAGCAACATGTCCGATGAAAAAGCCTTGATCAAATTGGACTTTGCCAACGCTTTCAACTCAGTCAGAAGGGATGCTGTTCTCCAAGCAGCTTATAGAAACTTCCCTTCCCTCTATCCCTTCACAGAATCGTGTTATAGTGTGACTTCCAAACTATTGTTTAGAGACCATGAAATTGACTCGTGTGAGGGTGTGCAACAGGGGGACTCTCTCGCCCCCTTTCTATTCTGTTTGGTCATCAAGGAAGTCACAGAAGCACTCTCCAGTGAGCTCAATATCTGGTTCTTGGATGATGGTACCCCAGCTGGTACAACAGAATCTCTCCTAGAGGACATCAGAAAAATTAAAGACATGGGAGAAAGCCTGGACCTATCTTTAAACCCCACCAAATGTGAAATAGTTTCTACCAATCGACAGATGATCCAGAATATTAGTGCTGTTTTACCAGGAGCACGAGCCATTGATCCAGCCAATAGCATTCTCCTTGGTGCTCTTCTTGGGCAAAATGCAATCGATCTGATCCTAGAAAAAAAAAATCTGAGACCTCCGGACGATGGAAGGCAGGATGAAAGACATTGATACACATGATGCCTTCGACCTACTCACCAGGTGCCTGTCAATCCCAAAACTTACCTACTTTCTGAGATGCTCCCCAGCCTTCAGCACCTAAAGTCGGTACCTGACCAGCCGGGCTGTGGCTTGTACGTTGGATTTCATGCAGCCAGCAGTAACAGCCTGGTTGATCAGGCTCTGATCCACCATGAGGCCTGGTCACAGACCGGGCCGCGGGGGCGTTGACCCCTGGAACTCTCTCCAGGTAAACTCCAGTCCGAAACTCAAGGAATATAACTTTCTCCTTAAGACCATGCTAGAGAGTGCATTGAATCTTTCCCTGGAAGATGGGTAGTGGTTGCAAGCCTCACTTCCGGTCAGGCTTGGGGGGCTGGGAGTAAGCAGATCCTTACAGATTGCTCTAACAGCTTTCCTATCCTCTTCCATAGCATCAAACGAGTTAATAAGATAAATTCTTCCTAAACTTCAGTGACTCAGCAGGAATACAGGACCCTAACTATGCCAGTGCCATTGCTGAATGGGAGACTCTTACTGCTCCAGCAGCAAACCCTAGTGCAGCACTGGCTCACAGTCAAGCTGGGATAGCCCAATCGCTGAAAAATTGCTTGCCAACATGCTCAGGGCTGTAACATCAGACAGGGAGACTGCCCGTCTCCAGGCTGTGAGTGCACTTCACTCCGGGGACTTCCTCCAAACAGTTCTCATATCGGCAATGGGAATGCCCCTCGACCCTAAGAACCTCCGTATTGCAGTGGCTCTGCGCCTTGCTGCCCCAATTCACACGGAATATACTATACGTGTATTTGCGGCGAAGCGCAAGCCGACCAATATGGTCTACATGGTCTTAACTGTTCCAAAATCAAGGGCTGGCATGCAAGACACAATGAGGTCAATGACATCATAAAGAGAACCCTTGCTACAGCTGGATGCCCAGCCGAGAGGGAGCCCCGATCACAAGCAGCCAACAATACCCACAACCCAGCAAACCACCCCTACGGGATCACCATCTATCCTTGGAAGAATGGCAAGCTCTTAGCATGGGACTATACCTGTGTGTCTACACTGGCTGACACCTATGTCAATCACAGTGTCGGGCGACAGGGAGGAGCTGCTGACCACAGGGAGGAGTACAAGATCAGCAAGTACAGGGACTTGAGCCAACAGTATCAATTTGTCCCAGTGGGATCAGAGACCTTGGGATCATGGGGGAAAAAAATGCCACACGTTTCCTTAAAGAATTGGGTTCCAGACTCATCGACACCACCAGGGGCCCAAGGGCAGCCACTTTCATGTTCCAGTGCCTCAACGTGGCCATCCAGAGGGGAAATGCTTGCTGCATACTTGGCTCACGTCCAGCTTCGGAGGAGCTGGAGGAAATTCATAATCTTTAATACATTGCACCATTGTATTCATGTTTGTGATTTCTGTAAATGTATTCTGTCTATTAATAAATGTTCCCATAGAATATAAAATATAGGGGGTGGTAGGAGAAAAAAATATTCAAACAGCTCCGGGGAGAACCTTGAGTTTTCCCTGAGGTACGTTTATTGTCTTTTCTGGGAATGAGGGTCCCCAGTCCAGCTATAGAGGTGGTACATATATATATATATATATATATATATATATATATATATATATATATATATATATATATATATATATATATATATATATATATATATATATATATATATATATATATATATATATATATATATACTGAAACACTCACAGTCTCTCTGACTTTCATTATTGTTCCAGCAGCCATAGAAGATTAAGATAAGATAAAATTTCGTTCTGATTTTTAACCTCGGAGGGTTAGCCACCCAGGATAACCCAAGAAAGTCAGTGCGTCATTGAGGACTGTCTAACTTATTTCCATTGGGGTCCTCAATCTTGTCCCCCAGGATGCCACCCACACCAGTCGACTAACACCCAGGCAACTATTTGCTGCTAGGTGAACAGGACAGGTGTAAGGAAACGTGTCGGAATGTTTCCACCCGCCGGAAATCGAACCCGGGCCCTCCGTGTGTGAAGCGGGAGTTTTAGCCACCAGGCCACCGGGCCACCAAGGTGGTTTTGATGTGCAAGTTTATATTTTTGAGGTGAAAGGTGGGCGACTGTCTTAGCCAAACAGAGCGGATACACTATGTGAATGGGACAGCCGTGCAAGAGGTTCCCACAACATCAGGGGGGACTGGCCACCTGGTCAATCATTGGAGCCTGGGATGAAAAATGTTTAACATCAACCTCTAATTGAACCAAACAAAATTTTGCTATCACCACTACACACAAAATTGGGGCTCATGAAAAACTTTGTAAAAGCTATGGACAAATCCAGTCAGGGATTCAAGTATTTAACATCAAAATTCCCCTCACTGAGCGACGCTAAGATAAGAGAGGGAGTCTTCAATGGTCCTCAGATTCGAGAGCTTCTTAGAGATGTTGACTTTGAATCAAACCTTCATGGGGAGGAGAAAGCTGCTTGGGAAGCATTCAAGTTAGAGGCGAAGGGATTTCTGAGAAACAGAAGAGAAGGCAACTATGAAGAATTAGTGAAAACCTCATCAAGGCTTACAAGAACATGGGATGTAACATGTCACTTAAAATCTACTTTCTTGACTCACATTTAGGCTTTTTTCCAGCGAACTGTGGGGCAGTTAGTGACGAACATGGTGAAAGGTTTCACCAAGATATTTTAACCATGGAAAAATGGTACCAGGCAAATGGGCTACAAGAATGCTTGCAGACTACTGCTGAACATTGGCAAGAGATGATTCTTCAGCCCACTATATATATATATATATATATATATATATATATATATATATATATATATATATATATATATATATATATATATATATATATATATAAGCGTCAAGCAACAAGGCAGAGAGTAGTTTAAAACATACTGACACATATTGTACGTATAATAAAATAATCAAATATTACATGTCTCGTATCTTTAAAACTATAGCCAATAAGCATTTTTCAAGGTGATATTCGGATTCAGGACATGAAAATACATAAGAATTAACTACTCTCATTTAAGAAGCATACAACTTTTCGGAAACTGTTGATCAGTGAATTATCAAGGAACTATAAAAATAAAAGGTTAACAATATATATATATATATATATATATATATATATATATATATATATATATATATATATATATATATATATATATATATATATATATATATATATATGCAAAACAACCACTGTGAAAGAGTAGTGAAATTCCAAGCGCTTTCGTGACTACTCACATTGTCAAGGAACTATTTGATAGTTCCTTGACAATGTGAGTAGTCACGAAAGCGCTTGGAATTCCACTTCTCTTTCACAGTGGTTGTTTTGCATATTTTAAAATCACCTGTTTACCTGGAGTTTACCTGGAGAGAGTTCCGGGGGTCAACGCCCCCGCGGCCCGGTCTGAGACCAGGCCTCCTGGTGGATCAGAGCCTGATCAACCAGGCTGTTGCTGCTGGCTGCACGCAAACCAACATACGAGCCACAGCCCGGCTGATCCGGAACTGACTTTAGGTGCTTGTCCAGTGCCAGCTTGAAGACTGCCAGGGGTCTGTTGGTAATCCCCCTTATGTGTGCTGGGAGGCAGTTGAACAGTCTCGGGCCCCTGACACTTATTGTATGGTCTCTTAACGTGCTAGTGACACCCCTGCTTTTCATTGGGGGGATGGTGCATCGTCTGCCAAGTCTTTTGCTTTCGTAGTGGGTGATTTTCGTGTGCAAGTTCGGTACTAGTCCCTCTAGGATTTTCCAGGTGTATATAATCATGTATCTCTCCCTCCTGCGTTCCAGGGAATACAGGTTTAGGAACCTCAAGCGCTCCCAATAATTGAGGTGTTTTATCTCCGTTATGCGCGCCGTGAAAGTTCTCTGTACATTTTCTAGGTCGGCAATTTCACCTGCCTTGAAAGGTGCTGTTAGTGTGCAGCAATATTCCAGCCTAGATAGAACAAGTGACCTGAAGAGTGTCATCATGGGCTTGGCCTCCCTAGTTTTGAAGGTTCTCATTATCCATCCTGTCATTTTTCTAGCAGATGCGATTGATACAATGTTATGGTCCTTGAAGGTGAGATCCTCCGACATGATCACTCCCAGGTCTTTGACGTTGGTGTTTCGCTCTATTTTGTGGCCAGAATTTGTTTTGTACTCTGATGAAGATTTAATTTCCTCATGTTTACCATATCTGAGTAATTGAAATTTCTCATCGTTGAACTTCATATTGTTTTCTGCAGCCCACTGAAAGATTTGGTTGATGTCTGCCTGGAGCTTTGCAGTGTCTGCAATGGAAGACACTGTCATGCAGATTCGGGTGTCATCTGCAAAGGAAGACACGGTGCTGTGGCTGACATCCTTGTCTATGTCGGATATAAGGATGAGGAACAAGATGGGAGCGAGTACTGTGCCTTGTGGAACAGAGCTTTTCACCGTAGCTGCCTCGGACTTTACTCTGTTGACGACTACTCTCTGTGTTCTGTTAGTGAGGAAATTATAGATCCATCGACCGACTTTTCCTGTTATTCCTTTAGCACGCATTTTGTGCGCTATTACGCCATGGTCACACTTGTCGAAGGCTTTTGCAAAGTCTGTATATATTACATCTGCATTCTTTTTGTCTTCTAGTGCATTTAGGACCTTGTCGTAGTGGTCCAATAGTTGAGACAGACAGGAGCGACCTGTTCTAAACCCATGTTGCCCTGGGTTGTGTAACTGATGGGTTTCTAGATGCGTGGTGATCTTGCTTCTTAGGACCCTTTCAAAGATTTTTATGATATGGGATGTTAGTGCTATTGGTCTGTAGTTCTTTGCTGTTGCTTTACTGCCCCCTTTGTGGAGTGGGGCTATGTCTGTTGTTTTTAGTAACTGTGGGACGACCCCCGTGTCCATGCTCCCTCTCCATAGGATGGAAAAGGCTCGTGATAGGGGCTTCTTGCAGTTCTTGATGAACACAGAGTTCCATGAGTCTGGCCCTGGGGCAGAGTGCATGGGCATGTCATTTATCGCCTGTTCGAAGTCATTTGGCGTCAGGATAACATCGGATAGGCTTGTGTTAATCAAATTTTGTGGCTCTCTCATAAAAAATTCATTTTGATCTTCGACTCTCAGTCTGGTTTGCGGCTTGCTAAAAACTGAGTCATATTGGGACTTGAGTAGCTCACTCATTTCCTTGTTGTCATCTGTGTAGGACCCATCTTGTTTAAGTAGGGGCCCAATACTGGACGTTGTTCTCGATTTTGATTTGGCATAGGAGAAGAAATACTTTGGGTTTCTTTCGATTTCATTTATGGCTTTTAGTTCTTCCCGCGATTCCTGACTCCTAAAGGATTCTTTTAGCTTAAGTTCGATGCTTGCTATTTCTCTGACCAGTGTCTCCCTACGCATTTCAGATATATTGACCTCTTTTAGCCGCTCTGTTATTCTTTTCCGTCGCCTGTAAAGGGAGCGCCTGTCTCTTTCTGTTTTACATCTACTCCTCCTTTTTCTTAGAGGAATAAGCCTTGTGCATACATCGAGTGCTACCGAGTTAATCTGTTCTAGGCATAAGTTGGGGTCTGTGTTGCTTAGTATATCTTCCCAGCTTATATCGGTTAGGACTTGGTTTACTTGGTCCCACTTTATGTTTTTGTTATTGAAGTTGAATTTGGTGAATGCTCCCTCGTGACTAATCTCATTATGTCGGTCTGGGGCTCCGCGCATACATGACTGAACCTCAATTATGTTGTGATCTGAGTATATTGTTTTTGATATGTTTACTGTGATCTTATTGCATATATATATATATATATATATATATATATATATATATATATATATATATATATATATATATATATATATATATATATATATATATATATATATATATATATATAATATATAAATATAATTCTTTTAACGCAGAAAATACTATAGATTCACTCTTGCAGCGTGAAAGTCATATAATTCATCACTGAACATAATAACTTAATTTGTGTAAAGTAAAAGGATACAAGTGCAACTCATGTGACATTTATTGTGGCAACGTTTCGCTCTCCAGGAGCTTTATCAAGCCATTACAAACGATACATGGACACAGAGGGTATATAAAGGCTCAGAGTGTGGTGCAATACTAGTGAGGTACCATTTCGATGTTCACTAGTGGTAGTAGTAGTAGTGGTAGTGACAAAAGTAATACAGTATGGTAGAGCAATTAATTCGTATATGAGTAAAAGGATATAAAAGCTATTACTTGGGTAACATAAAAATAGATTGGACAAATATAGAGTGGAAAGAGGCAGCTTGTTTCAGTGTTCACTCTCTGTAATGTGCTTTGTGTAGTATAACAGGAGAGACTATGTGATGGCAGGGTTTACTGTTTTCAGGAGAATTCTTGCTAAGACTTCGGAGATGGTGAAGCTGCCGTTGTTTTGTTTAATTGTATTCGAAACAGCGATCAGTGCTGATTCGAGGCACTTGCGTCTGCGGAAATTAGTTTCTTTGATCACTAATTGGGCGTCTCTGAATTTCATGAGATGATTGGTGGAATTTCGGTGTTGTACACAGGCGTTGTTCAAGTTATCGTTCCTACATGCGTAAATGTGTTCATTGAGGCGGGTGTCGAGGTTTCTTGCTGTTTCACCTACGTAAATCTTGTCGCAGCCTCCACAGGGTATAGTGTAAACTCCTGCATTGACTGGTTCGTGGTGCTTGGATTTTGTCCTGGTTAGATCCTTTATTGAAGTGCTAGAAGCGATGGCGACTCTGGTGTTAGCTTGTGAAAGTACTTTTGAGACGTTCAGTGCAACCTGGCTGTTGGGAAGAATTATAACTATGTTGGGAGTGATGTTGATGCGTGGAGAATTAATGATCTGAAGAGCTCTTTTCTTGCAGTCTTTGATGAAAAAAGAAGGAAAATGTAACTCAGTGAATGTTTGGTGAATGTATGTACATTCCTCGTCAAGAAACTCAGGACTACAAATTCGGTATGCTCTTAGGAAAAACCCGATGATGATGCCTCTTTTGGTCTTGGTATCTTGACTGGAATATAAGTGTGTGAGATCATTTTTATTGGTGGGTTTCCGATAAACTTGAAATCTTAGGTTGTTGTCTACTTTGTGAATGAGGACGTCGAGGAAAGGTAGCCTGTCATTGGATTCTTCTTCTAGTGTAAACTGGATCGCCGGTTCAACTGCGTTGAGCCTTGCCTGAAGATCCCGTACATCAAAACGTTAAGGAGTTATTACGAGGACATCGTCCACGTAACGTAACCAAGTGACGCTTGAAGGGATGATGTTGGCGAAGTGTTCGGACTCGAGGTGTTCCATGTATAAGTTGGCTAGGACGGCACTTATGGGGGACCCCATTCCCATGCCATAGGTTTGTTTGTAGAGCTTGTTATTGAAAGAAAAACAGTTGAAATTAACACAGAGTTCAATCAATTAAGGTCCTGATTGACTTTACGTCGTAGAACCTCGATGGCTTTTTTGGTAGGTACTTTTGTGAAGAGGGAAGTCACATCCAAACTGCTTAGTTTCTTGTTACGGATGGAGAGGTTACGGATGCGGTTGAGAAGGTCGCCTGAGTGTTTAAGATGAGCGGGGCTGATGGTCCCCAGAAGGCAGGAAAGATGTTTGGCAAGAACTCCGGCTAGTTTGTGTGGAGCACTGCCTATTCCTGACGTGATTGGTCTGAGAGGAATATTGTGTTTATGGGTCTTGGGTAAACCATACATGTGTGCTGGTTTAGGGTTGCTTGGTAACAAGTACAGAAGTTTCTTCCCTTCTCTAGTGCGTTTGAGTATTTGTCTGGTTTTGTGTAGAAAATCTTTGGTGAGCGTCTCCCACTGTTGAGTGCTGATGAGTTCGTATGTAGATTGATCATTCAAAAGGTCCATCATTTTAGTGTTGTAGTCACTGGTGTTGAGTATGACGACTCCACCTCCTTTGTCGGCGGTGGTGACGATAATGTTGGGGTCGTTGGCAAGGTTCTTAAGGGCAGTGATGTATCGTCTAGGAAGATTAGAAGAAGGTTCACATAAAGCTGCAGTGAGAAGGCCCTGTATATAACCCTTCTGGAAGTTGCTGTCACTGTGTCTATGGTTCCTGGTAACTAGATTGAGTTGATAGTTAGGTTTGCGTATGTTGGTGGTAAATTTGAGTCCCAGACTCAGTGCTTGTTTTTCGTAGTCGGTTAAGGTGCGTGACGATAAGTTGTTTATCAGGGATTCGCGTCCCATTTCCTTCCATCGACTGTTAGTGCAGAGGTACTGAAGTTTGCGATTGAGTTTGATCTTCTGTTGGAGGTTAGCTGTGCTGAGAATATGCTCAGCAGTGTGTTGGTCAATCTGAAGATTGGCCCTCATATTCCTTGCAGTTTCAAAGGTTTCCTTAGCGATGTTAGAAAGTTCTTCTGCACATTCAGTTAAGTAAGCTTGGGTAGCTAGGGAGAAGGGGTGCTTGGAGTTGGAGAGTTGTGCAGGAGTAGACTTAGGGATCACCTTCTCTGCCAGGCAATCTTGTAGGAAGTTGTGTCTGTTGCGATAGCTATGAGCACGAAGAAGGGTGTCCAAATAACGTCTGCATGAAATGTCCATTATGTCGCCAACATCATCCCTTCAAGCGTCACTTGGTTACGTTACGTGGACGATGTCCTCGTAATAACTCCTAAACGTTTTGATGTACGGGATCTTCAGGCAAGGCTCAACGCAGTTGAACCGGCGATCCAGTTTACACTAGAAGAAGAATCCAATGACAAGCTACCTTTCCTCGACGTCCTCATTCACAAAGTAGACAACAACCTAAGATTTCAAGTTTATCGGAAACCCACCAATAAAAATGATCTCACACACTTCTATTCCAGTCAAGATACCAAGACCAAAGGAGGCATCATCATCGGGTTTTTCCTAAGAGCATACCGAATTTGTAGTCCTGAGTTTCTTGACGAGGAATGTACATACATTCACCAAACATTCACTGAGTTACATTTTCCTTCTTTTTTCATCAAAGACTGCAAGAAAAGAGCTCTTCAGATCATTAATTCTCTACGCATCAACACCACTCCCAACAAAGTTATAATTCTTCCCAACAGCCAGGTTGCACTGAACGTCTCAAAAGTACTTCAATAAAGGATCTAACCAGGACAAAATCCAAGCACCATGAACCAGTCAATGCAGGAGTTTACACTATACCCTGTGGAGGCTGCGACAAGATTTACGTAGGTGAAACAGCAAGAAATCTCGACACCCGCCTCAATGAACACATTTACGCATGTAGGAACGATAACTTGAACAACGCCTGTGTACAACACCGAAATTCCACCAATCATCTCATGAAATTCAGAGACGCCCAATTAGTGATCAAAGAAACTAATTTCCGCAGACGCAAGTGCCTCGAATCAGCACTGATCGCTGTTTCGAATATAATTAAACAAAACAACGGCAGCTTCACCATCTCCGAAGTCTTAGCAAGAATTCTCCTGAAAACAGTAAACCCTGCCATCACATAGTCTCTCCTGTTATACTACACAAAGCACATTACAGAGAGTGAACACTGAAACAAGCTGCCTCTTTCCACTCTATATTTGTCCAACCTATTTTTATGTTACCCAAGTAATAGCTTTTATATCCTTTTACTCATGTACGAATTAATTGCTCTACCATATTGTATTACTTTTGTCACTACCACTACTACTACTACCACTAGTGAACATCGAAATGGTACCTCACTAGTATTGCACCACACTCTGAGCCTTTATATACCCTCTGTGTCCATGTATTGTTTGTAATGGCTTGATAAAGCTCCTGGAGAGCGAAACGTTGCCACAATAAATGTCACATGAGTTGCACTTGTGTCCTTTTACTTTACATATTGTCGGTAATTCTACCAACTTTATTACAACTTAATTTGTAAGGTGCTTGTGTGGTCATTACTGCCAAACTGAAGGGATCTGGGGTATGTGCCCTTCACGATCTCTTACTACTGTCACCACCTGCTCGCCTGTCTGTAGGCCTTCTTGCTTACCAGCTTGTCTACCTGGTGGGCCCTCCCGCCAAGTGGTACTCCCGCCAGGTGGCCCTCCCGCCAGGTGGCACTCCCGACTGATGGCTTTTCTGCCTGGTGGTCCTCTCCCCTGGTGGCAATTCTGCCTGATGACCCTCCCGCCAGGTAGCACTCCCGTCAGGTGACCCTCCCACCAGGTTGCAATCCCGCCTGATGGCCTTTCTGCCTGGTGGCCCTTCTGCCTGGTGTCCTTTCCGCCTGGTAGCCCTCCCTTCTGGTGGCCCTCCCGCCTTGTGGCCCTTCTGCTTGATGGCCCTCTCGCCTGATGGCCCTTCTGCCTGGTGGCCCTCCCGCCTTGTGGCCCTCCAGCCTGGTGTACCTCCCGCCTTGTGACCTTCCCGCCTGGTGGCCCTCCCGCCTGGTGGCCTTCCCTCCTGGTGGCCTTCCCACCTGGTGGCTCTCTCTCTCTTGGTGGCCTTCTCGCCTGGTGGTCCTTCCGCCTGGTGGCCCTCCCTCCTGGTGGCCGTCCCTCCTGGTGGCCTTCCCTCCTGGTAGCCCTCCCTCCTAGTGGCCCTCCCTCCTGGTGGCCCTCCCTCCTGGCGGCCCTCCCTCCTGGTGGCCCTCCCTCCTGGATGCCCTCCCTCCTGGTGGCCCTCCCTCCTGGTAGCCCTTTCCCTGTACGCTAGCCTTTCCAACTGCTTGTCCGCCTGTTCCTCTTCTCCGGCTTGTCCTTCCGCCCGTACGTTCGTACATCTTCGCGCCCACTTCCTGCCCTAGACTGCACGTCCCTCAACCCGAAAATCTGAATGCCCAGTCCACCCGTCCCTTTAGACTACACTCCATCCCACCCTAATGTGTTGGTGAGCAGTTTTATTTTTATAATTTTAATTACTGAATGCAAACTCGCTGCAGGCTGGTTCTTTCAATTATTTTTCTCGTTAAACTCGTTAATAATGTTGATCTCTCGATTATACGGGTTTGTATTTCATCAGGCAATAATGTACATGTGCACTGCTTTTGACGAGTGCTTTAATTAAACTTGTGTTTATCAGTCTGCACTGGCCTTGAGGGAGATCGTTCCCAGATTAACATCAAAGCACCGTTCGCAAGCGTTAAATCCGAATTATCACTGCGAGGAACCTGCTCATCCAGATACTGAAATCGGGCCTGTTTAGTACTGAATGTAAATTTATAATGTTCCAGGATGCTCCGAAACGTATAGTTTAACATTTCCCACGTGTGGGTTACTTGTAAATTGTTTCAACCACTATAATGAGATGTTCATCGTTGGACAGACACGTCTTCTAGGTTATATTTTCAGTTTGTGAGTTATTTTGTAATTGTTTCAGATATGGTATTAAGATTTTTTATTGGGAAAGAATTTTAATTGCAGTGCGCTACCAGAAGCATCTGGCCCAAAAGCAAAATTGCAGGATGTTACCCAGTAATATCAGGAGCTATATTACCTTAGGGGTTTATGACTGTTGAGTGAACATCAACAGTTTTACACACACAATAGTAATGGTGGATAAATGCACTATTCTCCTCTACGCTTTATATCCCAGCTTTCTTGCTCCCTAAACATCAGATGAGTCAAAAATGTCAAGAACACTGTTAAATCAAACTGAATATTTTCCTTTAAATTAATTTTTACATTGTATTTAACGAACTGGTCCAATTAGGAACTATACATTGCATAAAATGCAAATATTTATTTATAGATCTATCCTAGGAGGCCTAAGATTAGGAATACCCAGATTCTAAAAAGACTTTAATCCGGCACTGTTCGTACAGACCGTTTTTTGCTACCTATCACTTTTCCGTGCCTATCTATCTTCTTGTAAGCTATAGATTTTTTTGTACCTAGATCTTTTACGTAATTATAGAGTACTCATACCTATAGCTTTCTAGTACCCATGGCTATCCCATTCATATAATTATCTCGTACCTGTGTTTTTTCGCACCTATTAATTCCACCTGCCAATGCTTTTATCGTAACTATCACATTCGCTATAAAAGCGAACCAATATTTAATCGAAAGTTATAACGGTCTTCCTTTTACCATTTTAATTAACTACATAATAACCCAGCATTTTATTGGTTATTTCTGAACGTTGATTTTTTGGTTAGTTACTGCGCTCTTGCGAGCATGTGTAAGAATGCGCGTACACACACACAAACACACTCTTCCTGTCCCCGCACAAACACCCATTATTTCTGGACACTGATATTGCTTGCCCGTTATCAACTGTAGTTGTTCACTTGGACAGTGACAAATTTGTTTCAGTTTATGAGTTTTTACGAAAACGTTTCACGTAGGGAAAAGTGCCCCCTTTCCCCTTTGTTGCCTTTTTTCACACTTACGCATCTAGGTACATATACACACACACACACACACACACACATATATATATATATATATATATATATATATATATATATATATATATATATATATATATATATATATATATATATATATATATATATATATATATATATATATATATAAAGTTATGCAGGTAAGTTTTCTAAGGTTCTTTTGGAACAAAATTATTATTTTTTTACGATCTTAACAATTTAGGACAAGCCACCGAGGATTGGGGGGGGGGAAATTTTAAGCTTAAGTACTTCTCAGTGCGTCATCATTTCTCATGTTGCAAAGGCAGCAGCAGGAGAAACGAGGGAAAGTTTTTCAGAGTATAGTGGCGTGGGTGACACACTCCAGTATCTCTGAATGAGGGAGGCTGGGCCGAATGCCAACCACCCACCGGTCCCTCCACACCCCTCCCCATATGGGGTCGGGTGGGCTAGTCCTTAGCGTTTGCAGATAACATGAGGCAGAGTAACTAGGAGATAGTTAATAGCCAGCCCTAATCTTCTAACCGCTGAGAACAGGTCATGTGACGTATGAAGTTACATTTCTATTGTGGATCATCCACATACAGAATCTAGCTATTGTGTGCAACCTTCTACCTGGAGTTTACGTGGAGAGTCAACGCCCCCGCGGCCCGGTCTGTGACCAGGCCTCATGGTGGATCAGGGCCTGATCAATCAGGCTGTTACCGCTGGCCGCACGCAACCCAACGTACGAACCACAGCCCGGCTGGTCAGGTACCGACTTTAGGTGCCTATCCAGTGCCTGCTTGAAGACAGCCAGGTGTCTATCGGTAATCCCCCTTTTGTATGCTGGGAGGCAGTTGAACAGTCTTGGGCGGCTGATACTTATTGTCTTGTCTCTTAATTAAAGCGCAAGTGGCACCCCTGTCTTTCATTATTTGGATGTTGCATCGTCTGCCGAATCTTTTGCTTTCGTAGGGAGTGATTTTCGTGTGCAAGTTTGGTACTAATCCCTCTAGGATTTTCCAGGTGTATATAATCATGTATCTCTCCCGCCTGCGATCCCGGGAGTACAGGTTCATTTTGTCAACAGAAAATACCCAATGTCCCAGAACCTTCTAGAATATTCAGAAATAATCTCAGTGCCAGTTAATATGCTAGTATGATCTCTCCTATTCATGTTTTTCTTCTTAACTAGACAATTCCTGAATTTTTCTTTTAACGCCACTATTATCATTATTATATTACTAACAACCTAATTCAGTAAACCACTGAACTAGTTGTAATCACCATGTTGCAACCAACTATGTGTACCTTGTTCCGCTGTACCTAGACGGGTTAGGACAGAGAGAGAAAGTCTCAGCCGTCGTGCCGAGAGGAAGGCCAGAGCTTGCAGCTCACAAGACTGTCATTCCCATTAGCCCCCTTGGGACGGGGATGGCAGACCAGAGAGGCCTAGCTTGTGGCTAGGCCTGGGGACAGTTGGTCCCAAAGATGAGGAGGTACTTGTGCCTCCTCCCATGGGAGACTTAGGTCTCAGACACTCCCTAAAGAGGGATCCAAGGCCGGGCCACCACTTGGAAAAGGCCCGGGCCGGGAGAAAACCGGCGAATCAAGAAGAAGAAGAAGGGTTAAGACCTTAATAAATCACTCCGCCTCTTTTTTAGACTATCCTAGGAAATTCGCTCATGTGCATCTATACCTAAATGAACCCCCATGCCTACTTCCTTACTACTGATATTATATCACTCAGGTTGTAGTTTATGAGAACAGCACACCACCTAGAGTACCTGTAGCTGGGCGAGTTATACATTATGTCGACGGTCACGGCAGACCTAACATATATATTGATATTTGCAAAGGAATTTAACAGGATGTTATATATTATATCGACGTTCACGACGGGTGTACCATGTCTAGTTATCATAAGAAAGCAAAACCTGAATAAAAGAGATCATACAGACATATTAACTGACACTGAGAGCACTTCTTGAATATTCTAGAAGGTTCTGGGACATCGGGTATTGTTAACAAAATGAGGGCATTTATTCCTTCTATTTTAATAGTTAGAAGGTTACACACAATAGCTACATTCTGTATGTGGATGATCCCCTATATTAATGTAACTTCTTACGTCACATGACCTGTGAGAAATCACGAAAGCTCTTGGAATTTCACTAATATTTCAGTCTTTCTGCAGATTACGTGATAACATAGGTAGTGGGGTTAAAGGATATTAGAAGTAGAAATTTCGATCATAGAAATATTATCGGAATGGTATAGAAGATTCCCAAGAAAGGCATATTAATCGATACTGCGAAGACTGGTAGACAATACCTAGGAAAATATGAAGAGATACTTCTGAGTACTCCTGGGAACATTCGAGTACCCCAGACCAGGACATTTAAACTGACAAAGAGCACATTACTTTCCTTTCTTTTATTAATTAAATAAATTCATAGTTAAGATCGCCTGTCTGCGATTGTTTATATATGCAAAATAGCTACGGGAAGGGGGGCAGTTAAAAGATAGCTCTAGGCCTTTTATATTGCAATTAACACATCAGGAGCTTGCAATGTTGGAGAAAGAGGATGAAATCTGAGCAAACACGTTCAGAGTGAGCGTTTTTGCTAGCCGTTCACAATAGTTAAATTGAAATATATTTAGCGTGATTTAACGGGAATAAAAATTTCACACTATATATATAATGATCAAATCTGCACATATACACACTTGAATTTCACTCTTCCCCGTCGTCGAATTAGGGGCATAATTTTTTAAGGTATGAATCTGCATTGCTAAGGGTTTTCGAAGTTATCAGAGCTATTCAAGGATACTGGGAATGGGTTTAACAACTTTCGTCATAGGACACGTGAATATACCAAATTGTTGTTCCAAGATTCTAGCCCTACTTACCGTACACAAGCGTTCAAACTTTGAAGCCAATCGGATGAGGCTTTCTCGGGCTATGAGCGAAATATAACAAAAAGTTGAAGAAAAAGAAAAAAAAACTTCAGGCAAGTAAAGGCCCCTTTTTGGAGATGTCTGATTAGTAGGACATGGTTTGTTCGCATTCATACTGATGTGGCCTAAAAATTCTTAAGTGATGTCCTCATCTCCTCGCTGCTTCTCATTTATCTTCACTGCTTCCTACTGCTCCACGCTCCTCCCCACTTGTAAGGTAGATTTTGTGTGCAATATCAAGAGTATTTTACCGAACCCTACTCCACCTTACTACCTCACATTTGTATTAAGTTTAAATAAGATTGTAAAACAGTTAACCACTACTTCTTGTCTAGTTTTAAGTATAGCTACTATGTACTATTATTTTATCTAGTTTTAATTACCATGTATTAGGATTAGTCTGCCCAAAATGCCTCGGTATGATAGTGGCTATCTTTGTACTTAGCAAATCAAAATTGTAATTACACATTGTAACCTTTACAAAGAAATATACTTTACTTTACTTTCGTTACTTCACGCTGCTTCCTGCTGCTTTCAGATGAGTCCGCTACTCCCCGCTTCTTCCCTGATTTCCGCTGCTCCCAAGGCCTCACCCCACATTTACTAAGACCTGTTACATTCATCCATAACATAACTAGGAAATAACTGAACTTCCATCTGCTACCAAGCGGAGTGAGGAAAATACACTTCCGAGTGAGTATTACTGCCCATGAATGAATATAATCAACCTGAGCGAGTATGTCTGCCTTTGGCCGAGTACACTCCATCTCCGAGTTAACAGCAATAGTCCCGATTGAGTATCCCCACCCACCATTGGACTTCTAGAGAAATAGTGCTGTAGGGATGGTAATTACAGCTTCAGGTTTACTGGCTAGTGAAATTGCAGGTGTCAGGTCCAAGAGCATCACGAAATGGAGGGGGAAGCGAGGGAGTGAAGAGAGGGAGAGGTCAAAGGAGAGGTGGTGAGGGAAGAGATGGTTAAGGGAGAGGTGAAGAAAAAAAAGAGTAGTGAAGGGCAAATGGGTGAGGAAGGAAGAAGTGACTGACTATGGTAAATGGAAAGAGGACAGGATTGGAAAATATATGGAAGGAAAGCGAGTTCTTGAAATGACGAGTTCGGAATAGGGAGAGGAAATAATGTAAGGAGATGCATATAGGAAAAAGAAAATGTAGAGTAGAGGAAACTAATGATGAGGAAACAGTGCACAAAGAAACAGGGAGAAGCATGGATGAGGGAATCTCCAAATAATGTGGGTGAAGAGAGGCATGGGTGAGAATACTTCCTGAATTTGGGTGATAGAGGGTGAAGAGAAACATGCAGTAGCTATATTAAAGCCTTCAACACAGTTAACTGCTCACTCTATACTACCACTAGGACATGCCTGTCTGATCTAAGTGTATTTTTACTGAAATACTTTGAATCCAATATCGTTTATGTAAATTGAATATGAAACAGCAATAAAAAATAATGGAAACAACAATTACATAAACTTTGTGAAATTATAGAAGTTAGGAGTTTTTGTTTTTGTTTGTGGAGTAAAGGAAAGTCACGAAGTTAATGTTGTTGCCTTCTATGGACAATGGACGATTCTGCCATATGAATTTGCGAGGAAAAAACCACTTTGATTTTAAGGGATGCATGAAGATGTCGCAGTAAGGTGCATATGTGGCAAACCCTCACTTCAGGAAAGACAACTTGGGAATGAGTAATGTTAAAGGTGCTTCCTTGTTTAGTTAACCTACATTTGTGGATGCCAGTCGATATGCTAAATATGTTGCCCTTGGTCTGAAATACTGCAGATTAACTTAAAAATTTATGACTAAACTTTTTTCTTGGAATGTTAGGCCATGGGATCTCAGGCAAGATGGACATCAAGTGAAGAAAATAGACAAATACCAGACAAATAGCAACTCAGCCAGCAGGAAACAAGGCGACAAGTAAACAAACGTCGACGAAGGTACTTTCAGTATCGGGTCAGAATTCATTGTGGATCTTGCGAAGGTGGGAGAGTTTCTCGTCAGGTGATTTGAGAATACATTTTGTTTTTTAAGAAAACGTGGCAAGTTTTCCTGCGGTGAGACACTTTGGGTTTCGGAAATACTGTGTGCCAAAAAGTTATTCTTTAGGAATTCCAGTCTTCCTTTCTTCCTTTTATGGAACGAGTGTTTTCTCATTTTATGTTGGTAAACAACTTTACTTTATAATAAGAAACGGTTTTAGTATTTTTTCCTACTGTACAAGCAAATTTGAAATTTATGAGCAATAATTAGGAAATGTAGGATTTTCTATATATATAAATATATATATATATATATATATATATATATATATATATATATATATATATATTGCATATATATATATATATATATATATATATATATATATATATATATATATATATATATATGCATATATATATATATATATATATATATGCATATATATATATATATATATATATATATATATATATATATATATATATATATATATATATATATATATATATATATATATATATATATATGCAATAAGATCACAGTAAACAGGTGATTTCACAATATGCAAAACAACCACTGTGAAAGAATAGAGAAGTTCCAAGCGTTTTCGTGACTACTCACATTATCAAGGAACAATGAAAGTAAAGCATCAAAGGAAGGTATATAAAGGGGTAGCCCACACCTCACTATCAGATCCCACAACAACGAAACACCTGACGCGAGACAGCAGGCCCGCCGGCCGAACTAGACAGGTCTTTCATACAACACACCAACAAACTATTCTACCCAAGAAATAAGAAATTTTAAAAAATATTATTTGTCCAATGTATTATTAAATTCTTCCCAAATTCTATTAATTATAAATGGATCTAATTTATATAAACCAAAGGAAATATTCATATTATTGTCAAAGATTCTTTAAGTCTTATGATACACTTAATAACAATAAAAATTTGCGCCTCACTAAAGCAGACAAAATAAATGCAATAGTAATTATGAAAGAAAATGATTACCAAGAAAAAATTAATAATCTCATAGATGATACTGAAACCTATTCTAAACTTAGAAAAAATCCCCTAGAAACCGTTAACAACAATTTCAATAAAACAATAAAACTTCTACTGAAAGGCAAAGATGAATTAGTCAAACAATTTACTTCCACTAATCCATCTTTACCTTACATGTATGGACTAATAAAAACACACAAACCAGGGAATCCAGTCAGACCAATTATTAGCTCCATAGGATCAGTTTCACATAAATTATCCAAATGGCTTGTTGATATTTTGAGCCCTATTGTTGGCAAAATTTCTAACTTTAATGTTAAAAACAACATAGATTTAGTTGATAAATTAAGCTCCTTGACTGACTATAATGATTTTAACATGGTTAGTTTTGATGTTACTTCCTTGTTTACGAAAGTTCCTGTTGATGATTTATTAAGTTTCTTATCTGAAGAGCTCGTTAATTATGATTTACCATTGCCAGTTCCTACTATCATTAAACTTATTAAACTTTGCATTGTTGATGCAAAATTTTTATTTAATGATAAGTTTTACACTCAGAAGTTTGGTATGGCAATGGGAAATCCT
>NC_091305.1:137500-185000 GCF_038502225.1 Cherax quadricarinatus
CTCCTGATGTGGCTGTACAACAGCTTCGGGTCAGTCTTGACTTTCGATGCTATGTCATTTTCATATTGTCGCTGAGCCTCCCTTCTTATCTGTGCATATTCATTTCTGGCTCTTCGGCTAATCTCTTTATTTTCCTGAGTTCTCTGTCTTCTGTACCTTTTCCATTCTCTAGTACACCTAGTTTTTGCCTCCCTACACCTTTGGGTGAACCAAGGACTCGTTCTGTTCTTCCCATTATTTCTGTTTCCCTTGGGAACAAACCTCTCCTCTGCCTCCTTGCATTTTGTTGCCACATAGTCCATCATTTCTTGTACTGGTTTTCCTGTCAGTTCCCTCTCCCACTGAATGTTTTGAAGGAAGTTCCTCATGCCTGAGTAGTTTCCCCTTTTGTAGTTTGGTTTTTCCCACCCTATTCCTGCTACTCTCTCCACTTGGAGCTCAACTATGTAGTCGAAGCACAGAACCACATGATCACTAGCTCCCAGGGGCCTTTCATACAAGATATCCTCGATGTCTGAACTACTCAAGGTGAATACAAGGTCCAGTCTTGCTGGTTCATCTTCTCCTCTCTCTCTGGTAGTGTCTCTAACATGTTGATGCATGAGGTTTTCCAGTACTACATCCATCATCTTGGCTCTCCATGTTTCGGAACCCCCATGGGGCTCCAGGTTTTCCCAGTCAATCTCCTTGTGATTGAAATCACCCATAACTAGTAACTTTGCTCCCCCCACATGTGCTCTCCTGGCCACCTCGGCTAGTGTGTCGACCATGGCTCTGTTGCTCTCATCGTATTCTTCTCTTGGTCTCCTGCAGTTCTGTGGTGGGTTGTACATTACTGCAATTATCACCTTATGTCCCTCAGACTGGATTGTTCCTACTAAGTAGTCCCTTTCACCCGTGCCATCCATTCCTTCCATTTTCTCAAAACCCCACTGGCTTTTAATGAGCAGTGCAACTCCTCCTCCCCCTCTCCTCCCTCTGTCTTTCCTGAGGATTTGATATCCGGGTGGAAAGATTGAATCTGTTATTATTCTGGTGAGTTTTGTTTCTGTGAGTGCTATTATGTCTGGGGATGTCTCCTTGATTCTTTCATGCCACTCCTCATACTTATTTGTTATTCCATCTGCATTTGTATACCATACCTTCAACTTCTTTTCTAAGACTGTGGTCTGGGAGGTGTATTGGGGTTGGGGAATTGGGAGACCTGATAAGGAACTATGGGTGGTTGCTGTGGGGGTGGAGTTTGTAATGTAGTGGGTGGGGGCATTGGATATGACATGGGTGTTTTGGTTTAGAGTGTTTGGCTGCACTGGGGTTGACCTGGTTGGGAGGCTTCTATAGGAAGCTGTGAGGGAGGTTGTATTTGATCTTCTTCCTGTGTCTGGGATCTCCTGTCTGTCTTCTCCATCCCCTCTCTTTCCTCCTTTCGCCTTTGTATCATCTCTCTCAGTTTCCGCCTTGTGTGTGTGGGTGTGTGTGTGTGTGTGTTTGTGTGTGTGTGTGTGTGTGTGTGTGTGTGTGTGTGTGCGTGTGTGTGTGTGTGTGTGTGTGTGTGCTCACCTATTTGTGGTTGAAGGGGTCGATTCATAGCTCCTGGCCCCGCTTCTTCGCTGATTGCTACTAGGTCCTCTCTCTCCCTGCCCCATGAGCTTTATCATACCTCGCCTTAAAACTATGTATGGTTCCCGCCTCTACTACGTCACTTTCTAGGCTATTCCACGGGCTGACTACTCTATGACTGAAGAAATACTTCCTAAGATCCCTTTGATTCATCTGAGTCTTCAACTTCCAACTGTGACCTCTTGTGTCTGTGTCCCATCTCTGGAACATCCCGTCTTTGTCCACCTTGTCTATTCCGCGCAGCATTTTATATGTCGTTATCATGTCTCCCTTGACCCTCCTGTCCTCCAGTGTCGTCAGGCCGATTTCCCTCAACCTTTCTTCGTAGGACAATCCACGTAGCTCTGGGACTAGTCTTGTTGCAAACCTTTGCACTTTCTCTAATTTCTTGACGTACTCACCTATTTGTACTCACCTATTTGTGGTTGCAGGGGTCGATTCATAGCTCCTGGCCTGCCTCTTCGCTTGACTAGGTGTGGATTCCAAACTGGTGCTGCATACTCCAGTATGGGCCTGACGTAAATGGTATACAGAGTCTTGAACAAATCCTTACCGAGGTATCGGAACGCTATCCGTAGGTTTGCCAGGCGCCCGTATGCTGCAGCAGTTATCTGATTGATGTGCGCCTCAGGAGATATGCTCGGTGTTATACTCACCCCCAGATCTTGTTCCTTGAGTGAGGTTTGCAGTCTTTAGCCATCTAAACTTTACTGTGTCTGCGGTCTTCTTTGCCCTTCCCCAATCTTCATGACTTTGCATTTGGCAGGGTTAAACTCAAGGAGCCAGTTGCTGGACCAGGCTTGTAGCCTGTCCAGGTCTCTTTGTAGTCCTGCCTGATCCTCATCCGATTTGATTCTTCTCATTAACTTCACATCATCTGCAAACAAGGACACTTCTGAGTCTATCCCTTCCGTTATGTCGATCACATATGCCAAGAACAGCACAGGTCCTAGGACTGACCCCTGTGGAACCCCGCTTGTCACAGGCGCCCACTCTGACACCTCGTCACGTACCATGACTCGCTGTTGCCTCCTTGTCAGGTATTCTCTGATCCATTGCAGTGCCTTTCCTGTTATGTGTGCCTGATCCTCTAGCTTTTGCAGTAACCTCTTGTGAGGAACTGTGTCGAAGGCCTTCTTGCAGTCCAAAAAAATGCAGTCGATCCACCCCTCTCTCTCTCTTGTCTTACTTCTGTCACCTTGTCATAAAACTCTAGTAGGTTTGTGACACAGGATTTTTCCTTCCCTGAAACCGTGCTGGTTGTCAATTATACACTTGTTTCTTTCCAGGTGCTCCACCACTCTCCTCCTGATGATCTTCTCCATGACCTTGCATACTATACACGTTAGTGTTACAGGTCTGTAGTTTAGTGCCTCATGTCTGTCTCCCTTTTTAAAAATTGGGACTACATTTGCCATCTTCCATACCTCGGGGAGTTGCCCAGTTTCAAATGATGTGTTGAAGATCTTTGTTAATGGTACACACAATATCTCTGCTCCCTCGTGTGTGTGTGTGTGTGTGTGTGTGTGTGTGTGTGTGTGTGTGTGTGTGTGTGTGTGTGTGTGTGTGTGTGTGTGTGTGTGTGTGTGTGTGTGTGTGTGTGTGTGTGTGTGTGTGTGTGTGTGTGTGTGTGTGTGTGTGTGTGTGTGTGTGTGTGTGTGTGTGTGTGTGTGTGTGTGTTTAATACCTAGGAAGCATATTAAGGTAACGTCAGTGAAAACACCCAAGTAGAAAGTATCGCTTTTATCAACGTTCTTCCCTTTCTTGTTAAGTTTAGTTGTCTTGGTCTCCACCTGCTTCTTCTCCCTTTATAATAACACTGAAACAAAGAGGGTACTCAACTTCTCCACCTTACTTCCACATATCTAAACAGTCACCTAAATAAAATGTTTCTGAAGCTCTTTAGTATTTTGATTTCCGAATGAGCAAGAGAGCAATGAATACAACAATGTTGGTGTGTGTGTGTGTGTGTGTGTGTGTGTGTGTGTGTGTGTGTGTGTGTGTGTGTGTGTGTGTGTGTGTGTGTGTGTGTGTGTGTGTGTGTGTGTGTGTGTGTGTGTGTGTGTGTGTGTGTGTGTGTGTGTGTGTGTGTGTGTGTGTGTGTGTGTGTGTGTGTGTGTGTGTGTGTGTGTGTGTGTGTGTGTGCGTGGGTGAGTACATGTATTTACTACAAGTGGTTGCAGGAATCAAGTCTCAGCTAGTCCCGCCTTTAACCTTGCTGCTTGCCAAATTCACCCTTTGCTAGCCTGTTGCACCTGTTCTTATCAAGTTTTATCAAGTGATGGGCCCAACTTATGTTGTATGAAGAGTATTAAATAACTCATTGTTGAGATTCCTGAATGCTACTCTTAGATTTGCCAGAGGAGCACTGGATGCAGAGGTTATTTGGTCGCTATGGCCTCTTGTGATACGCTTGACACTATGCTCACCCTATGTCTTTCTCTTTAGGTGAGATCTGCAATCTCTCTCCCTCGAGTCTGTACTCCGTGTCGGGTCTTCTTGCCCCTTGTCCAATCTTCATAACCGTGCATTTGTTAGGGTTCGGTTAAAGCAACCACTTATTTCACCAATCTTGCAGTTTGTCTACATCCGGAAACTGCAAAATGCTCCCAATCCGCCACCTGTTTCCATCTTTTTTAAAAGAACCTCCTTCACCATACATGAATTCTGTAATTTATCAACATCATCCCTTTTTATATAATTTGTATTAGCATTTATATTGCTGTTATAACTATCATCAACTTATGTCCATAAGTCATAACCACTACAGAAATTATACCAGTTTAACAAAAATAATTCAAATTGTTGAATTAACATCAGTAAACCAACTTATTCTAAAAAATGTCTGTAGTTATAATTTAATTCTAAGGCTGCCCGAGATGGTCTGCATAACCAGAGGCTTTCTATAAGGTATACCAAAAATGTCAACTATTCGTGTAATAATTATAATAAAGATAATCATTATCATTACCAGTTGTGTGTGTGTACCGAAGAGCCCGCACGGGTTTAATAAAATTAAAGGATGAGCTCAAGAGAGACGGGATGGTTAGGGAGCCATTGAGCAAACTTAACGGAAACTAAATTATAGCCACATTAAGGTTCTCAATATGTGTTATGCAGATACCGTGTTTCTTCATGTAGCAAACAAACAAAATTCATTTTCCCATGTGTGCTTGGGCAGGATTTACGGTCGGGAAATGATAGCGCCGGTAAAAACCCTGCCCGATTTATTCCCGGCTGTAAATATTGCTTTCCAGGGAAGAATATGTATTTTGTCAGGTAAATATGCAGGCTTTGTAAATTCAAAAACATTATCCATGTTTCTTCTTTTCAAACTGAACTTTTCGCAAACATGCCTATTATGTTTTTTACTAAAAATTATTTTTTAGGGAGAAGAGATTTAGTAGACAAGTTTTGATTATCAAGAATAGTTCTGATGTTCAATGCCATCCTCGTCTTATTCCCGGGTGACACATTTTCCCATGGTTTAGAAATATACAGAATATTGACCTAATTTTTTTTATAATGATATACAGTATACTGACTGAAAATCTCTATGGAAGACATCATCCACGGCTTGCAGCAATTCTTGTGGTATTTCCAAACATAAAAACGCCTGCGACGTTTAGATGCTCATCTAAGATTCTGTACCTAATGAAGAGTGAAGACCTTTGAGCATATGTATGTGTATATATATATATATATATATATATATATATATATATATATATATATATATATATATATATGTCGTGCCGAATAGGCAGAACTTGCGATCTTGGCTTAAATAGCAACGCTCATCTTGCCATTTAGGACAAGTGAAAATTTGTGTATGCAATAATTTCGCCAAAATCATTCTGAACCTAACGAAAAGAAATATATTTCACTGTGTTTGTTTAGTATTAAATTATTGTAAACAAATCTAAAATATATTTAGTTAGGTTAGGCTAAAATAAATTGCGCTTGTTATAATAAGGTTAGGTAAGTTTTGTAAGTTCCTTTTGGTGCAAAATTATAAATTTTTACATCAACATTAATGAAAAAAAACTATCTTTAAACGTATAGGAGAAAATTTTTAGAAAGGACTTAATTTTAAATGAGTTCTTGCTAACTGACCAGTTTTACATATTCGGCACGACATATATATATGTATATATATATATATATATATATATATATATATATATATATATATATATATATATATATATATATATATATATATATATATACATATATATATATATATATATTATATATATATATATATATATATATATATATATATATATATATATATATATATATATAATGAACTTCAAGGCGCATTCGTGATTTCTCACATTATCAAGGAACTGTAAAAATAACTGAACAGTAGAAGGCATATATGGGTGAGATTACATCTCATGGTCAACATATGTATGTACTTGGAATATTTTGAAACATGACTACTTAACAAAATCTTTCCCAATAGAACTAAGTGGTATAGATATACTGATTATGTTTTATGTCTAATGCCTAAGAATATAGATATAAATAATTTCTTTGAGAACTTAAATAGTCTAGCTCATTCCATAAATTTACTGTTGAGCTCTAGATGTATTAATTATTTAGGGAAACCATGATTTAAAATTCAGATATACAGAAAACCAACAAATAACTGTTCTTATGTATACTATTATTCTTCACATCATGACAGAGTTAAATTTTCTGTATTCTCATCAATGTTTTTGATAACTTTGCAAATTTGTAGCCCAGAGTTCATAGATGAAGAAACTTTGGAGATTTATGAAATAGGTAAAAATCTAAAATACGATTATGCATTTCTGCTAGTTAAATAAACCAATTGCTGAAGATTTTTTGTGTGTTGTACCGGTGATGTATGTTGTAAAAGAGATGTCTGTTGAAGAAGTGATGCATGTTGTAGCAGTGATGCATGTTGTACCGGTGATGTATGTTGTGACGGTGATGCATGTTGTATTGGTGATGTATGTTGTAGCAGTGATGCATGTTGTAGCAGTGAAGAATGTTGTAGCGGTGTGTATGTTGTAGCAGTAATGCGTGATCTATGATGTAGTGGTGATCCTTGCTGTAGTGGTGATGCATGTTGTTGGGGTGATGCATGTGTGCGTGGTGTAAGGAGGATGCATGTTGGTGTGGTTTAGTGGTGATGCATTTTGTTGCGGTGAGGAATGTTTCAGAGGTGATGGATGTTGGTGCGGTGTAGCAGTGATGCGTGTTATTGTAATGTTGTGGTGATGCATGTTGGTGTAATGTTGCGGTGATGCGTATTGGTGTTATGTAGCAGTGATGCGTGTTGGTGTAGTGTACCAGTGATGCTGTTGTAGCAGTGATGCATGTTCGTTTGATGCTGTGGTGGTGCATGTTGGTGTGATGTAGCTTTCATGCTGTTGCAGTGGTGATGCTGTTGCAGTGGTGATGCATGTTGCAGTGGTGAGGGATGTTGGTGTGGTCATGATGCATGTTGGTGTGATGTAGTAGTGATGCTCTTAGAGTAATGTTGCGGTGATGTATGTTGGGGTGGCATAGCAGTGATGCTGTTGTAGATGTCGTGCGTGTTGGTGTGGTGTAGTGGTGATGCATGTTGTAGTAGTGATGTGGTGTAGCAGTGATGCATGTTGTATTGGTGGTATGTGTTGACGTGGTGTAGCAGTGATGCATGTTTGTGTGATGTTGCGGTATGCATGTTGGTGTGATGCTGCAGTGATGCGTTTTGATGTGGTGTAGAGATGAGGTTGTTGTAGTGGCTATGCGTATTGGTGTGGTGTAGCGATGATGCATGTTGGTATCATGTAGAGGTGATGCATGATGTAGCGGTGATGTATGATGTAGCGGTAATGCATGATGATGTGATGTAGTGGTGATGTGGTGTAGCACTGATGCATGTTGACGTGTAATGGTGATGCATGTTGGTGTAGTGTAGCAGTGATGAGTGTTGGTGTGGTGTAGCAGTGATAAGTGTTCGTGTGATGTAACAGTGATGAGTGTTGGTGTGGTGTAGCAGTGCTGAGTGTTGGTGTGGTGTAGCAGTGATGAATGTTGGTGTGGTGTAGCAGTGATAAGTGTTAGTATGGTGTAACAGTGATGAGTGTTGGCCTGGTGTAGCAGTGATGAATGTTGGTGTGGTGTAGCAGTGATGAGTGTTGGTGTGGTGTAGCAGTGATGAGTGTTGTGTGGTGTAACAGTGATGAGTGTTGGTATGGTGTAGTCGCCACGGGATTGATGCAAATAAGTAAACGCCTCAGTAACATTAGATCGAGATCAATAGTCACTGGAATCTTTCCCAATCTTTCAAGTGCAGTGTAAATTGACGCTGGATCTAGCTGCAAGGCACTCAGAAATATCTGACTACCGCGTTTAAAAGGCAACTGCACACGCATGAACCCTTGTCTCTGTTTAGTGAACCAGCTTTGAAAATTTGAAGCCGATCAGGTGAGGTGTTCTAAAGTTATAAACGAAAATTATGAGGAAGAAAAATAGAAAACAAATAAAAATAAGGTAACCACTTAAAGGTACCCATCAGGGTACCTAATGATGTGTTGATTGTGTCAGTGTTCCCTCCGAGGTTGTTGAGTATTTGCCGTGTTTTACGTCTGGAATCTAAGATGGAATAAGGAAACATAAGCCTTATGAATGTGTTGGCAGCCGTATTTCACTAGAGTCTTCAAGAAACTCTGAGCAACATATTATTTAAGCTCCAAGGAATTTTTACTGTTATAATCAAAATCAGCACCAAACCCACAGTTGTCACACAGCGCTGCAGGGCAGGGTGTTCTTCCTTGATTAGAGACTAGCGAGAGTCAAGAGGATAACAGAGTTAGATTTAGAAAGGGCTGTGATTAGTGCTAAAGGAAGTACTATCAAAGTTAGTGTAATAAATCTGTTGCTGTCAAAAAGTCAAGGAGTCTGTGTCAATGGTGGGACCATCAGCTAGGAGGGAAAATAAAGTAAGAATGTTAAAGTGGTGACGACGTCGGAAATAAATTCTGCGTGCTCGCTAACAGACAGGGCAATCCAATAGAATAAGACAAACTGAACTTGGAACCTGACAATTCGCACGGAGTGGAACTGGGCGTCTATCCGTGAGATACCCATGAGTGAGACATGTGTGCCTGATGCGAAGACGGAAAAGCGTAGTTTCCCAACCACAACATCGAAGACCAGGATCCTCAACTCGGCTTGATAGAATGTAATTTGTTATGAATCAACTAGAACCAACGTTGTTGTCAACGGTTGCGAAGGTTGCTCGAGATTACAGAAAAATAGTCTGAGAATGTTAGGTAAATGGACACAAGTGCAACTAGTGTGACATTATATTGTGGCAACGTTTCGCTCTCCAGGAGCTTTATCAAGCCGTTACAAACAATACATGGGCTTAGTAGTAGTAGTAGTAGTAATACAATATGGTAGAACAATCAACTTGTACATGACTCAAAGGTTATAAAAGCTATTACTTGTGTCCTTTTACTTAACATATTGCCGATAATTCTACCAGTCTGAGAATGTAATACCTCTATACGAAACTGGAAGGTCATGTACCGCTGACCGATCAGCAGAGTCCACTTGCTCGTTGCCCAAACATCAACATGACTAGGGACCCAACAGAAAACGATTTCTTTGTTCTTGCTGGAAATGCGGTGCAACCAAAGTCGTATGCGAAGAACTAGGGGATGGGGCGAATTAAATTTTTTGGTAGCTTACAAGCACTAAAGGAGTCTGAGACTACCACAAATGTTGAGGTAGGCCTGCACGCAATACGGATAATTGCTAAGAGAACTGCATACAGTTCAACTGTGAAAATGATTGCTAAGTCTAATAAATGATCTCGTATAACAATGTCCGAGAACACTGCTGCAAACCTGACACCGTAAAAGGATTTAGAACCATCAGTGTAAATCGAAACGGCATGAGAATGAGACTGAAAGTGGTTAATAACTTAAGAAAAAGAAAGCGAGAAGCAACTGAAGGTATCTGAGCTTTCACGCACGGCAGTGAGGAAGAACATATTTGAACTGTCGGAGCCTCCCAAGGAGGAAGAGAAAAGTTAGATGCTAGATGAACATATAAATGAGGCAACTGAAGAAAAGTCAAGAACGAGTGAAGACGAAGAGAAAAAAGACAAAGTAACAGAGGGGGTGAACAAATAATGGACCTCTACTAACGTCCGTTACTATCCTTAATGTAGAATGATCGTGAAGATCATGAGAGCGGATCATGTAAAGATGGAACATTCACCTCTGCATTTAGACTCTCAACAGGGAGGGAACGAAAAGCACCTAGACATAAACGTAATCCCTGATGATGAACGGGATCAAGTTTAGAAAGAAATGCGGGAGAGGCAGCAGAATATATCTGGTCGCCATACTCTAGTTTCGATAGGACTAGGGCAGAATGAAGCCAAAGGAGAGTTTGTCATTTCGCCCCCTAAGATAGATGAGCAAGGATTTTAAGGATGCTCAGCCGGCTATGGCAAGTTGCTGTCAGGGAGGTAATGTGAGATTTCCAGGACAGCCGGCGACCAAACAGAAGGCCGAGAAATCTGGCCGGCGATCAAACAGAAGGCGGAGAAATTTGACCGTATCACGTTCTGGGATACGGGAATCATACAGGAACAATGGAGTATCAGAGACAACAGAAAGTCTGGTGAAATTAATTTGGTGTGTTTTAAGCACCATAAAATTTAAACCCATGAGCAGCAGCCCAATGGGAAACACGGCTGACAGTATTCTGGAGTGAGGCTGCTTTTAGGCAGAAGTCAGCGCCTGCAAAGTCATCAACATAAAGTGGTGACCAAATATTAGATGGGAGAACAGATACCAGATCATTTATAGCTAGTAGAAAAAGAGTGGTGCCAAGTACAATCCTTGAGGGACACCTTCAGCATGGACAAAGTCTCGGGAAAAAAATTATTAACTCAAACACGGAAATATCTCTCAGACAAGAAGTTTTTAAGGGAAAATGGCAGACTGTCCCGGAGGGCTAAGGAATAAGCTTGGGCCAAGATGTTACATCTCCAAGTAGTGTCATATGTTTTTTCAAGATAAAGAAAATACTGTGATAACTGAATGGTTACTAGCAAAGTCATTACGAAAATAGGATATCTAAGTGACTCAGGGAGCGTCCCTTACGAAAGCCAAACTGACGAGTGAAAAGACTATTGTGTGTGTGTCTCTAAATTCCATAGCAAACGTCTACTTACTTTCATCAACTTGCAAACAGCACTGGTTAGGGCAATGGGATGATAGTGTGAGGCATCATGGCCGGAAGTACCCGGTTTATGGAAAGGCAGAACAAAGGCAGCTTTCCGCAGATGGGGAAGAATCCCTTGTGACGAAACGAAATTAAAAAGATGTAAGAAGACTACGAGAGCTGACGGATATAAACGTTGAAGCATCCGAATATGATGCCATCAGGTCCAGCTGCCGACGCTCGGGAAGAGATGAGTGTCGACTCTAATTCCAGAAGCGTAAAAGGCACATTAAAAGACTCTTCCCTGCTAGAAGAAAAGTCTAAAGGCAGTAACTCTCTTGCAGACTTAGAAGAAAGAAACTAGGGGCATCGATTGAGCCCCCTGAGAGATATGGACAAGATGATTTCTAATTTCTGTGGCAACTTCAAGAGGGCTTGCAATGCTGACACCAACAAGAACAAGAACGGGAAAGGGAAGCCAGGTTTGGAAAGTACTTGTCACTCAGTTTCCGTACTTTTTTTCCAAACTGCATTCATAGCTTCACGGATTACATGTCGGGCAACCGCCCTCGCCCTCTTAAAATCAAGGAGTCGCTCCGTGGTCCTATTGTAATAATAGCGGTCCCATGCAGCATGTTTCAAACGCTCTGCACGAAGACAAGTAGGATACCACCAAGGCACGCATTTTTGAGTGTCTACCTGAGGCTTGAGGGATTGTATTCGAGGCTGCGGTTAAAACAGAGGACAGAAATAGTTGCAATAACTCGGCAGAGGAGGACAAAGAAGAAGGTTCTTCACTAACAGCAGTCTGACGCAAGTAAAGAACCCAATTCGCCCGTTCAAACTGCCAACGTTGGCTACGAGGAGGTCGAGAATACGAATGAGAAGTAGGATAGGAAAATGATTGTTACCATGTAAATCAGGGAGCACACACCAAATAAAGTTTAGTGCAGCTGAGGAAGAACGAACTGAGAGATCTATGCAAAAGTGTTTGAGTGCGAGAGTCAAAATGCGTGGGAGTACCCGTATTTAAAACGTGGAGGGGAAAAGAAGTGAAAAGAGCCTCTAACTGATCACCACAAGAGTCACGGTGAGACCCTGTCCAGAGGAATTGATGAGCATTAAAATCTACTAAGAGGAGAGGAAGGGGTAGGAAAGAAATCAGAGATGCCACATCAGGAACAGATGATGTCCGAGGAGAATAATATAAAGAGGAGACTGTATACCACGTGTCAAAGTAGATACGAGTTATAGTGTAATGCACTAAAGCATGGACAAAGACCCGAGAATGTGGTATACCGTGGATCACAAGAAGTGAACTTTCATTAAAAGTCCCATCGGGAAAAGGGTCCGATGAATGTAATAAGTTATAGCCCGAGACGAGACGGAAACAGAGGAGGGCAATTTTAGCTCTTTCAAACAGACACAAACAGAGGAAAACCTGGGACAGCAACGCTTGAAGCTCTCTCCGATTACCCTTGAGGTCTTGAATATTCCACTGTAAGTAAGCCATGATCGGCTAACAGAGCGTAACAGTAACATATTGCAGTTGTCTATGGACCAGGAGAGTCAGTAAAATCAACACGCAGAGGCGTTGGGACACTAGTAAGAAGTGAAGTATTGGAATGGCGTGAAGAAAGGTGGTGTGAAGAAGGGTGCGGAAGGTGAGAATGTGAAGTGGTACGGGGTAGACCGGTGTCCATCATAGGTGTTGTCTCCTCGATAAACGCAGAGGTGGCTTCAGTAGTTTCAAATGAGGGAGAAGGCGGAGGGATCATGGTGGCAGAGGGAGAAGATGTAGTTTGAGTAAAAAGTGGAGAGACAACGGAAGACACCAAAGACGGGGTAGAGGTATCTTGGGAGGAAGAAATTTTCGAAGGGATAGACCCGGGAGCAACTGTATTTGGAGGTGGATGAACCTCCTCAACAGTATCAGGTGCATCTCCAGGTAAAGGCCTAGACAAAGCGATAGGGAAAAAGTAACGTTTGGGAATATCATGTCGTCTGGGGGACTGAAGGAGATTTGGACGTAAATTAATGCGTAGACTTCGGAGAAGGAATACGTGACGTCGATTTAGATAGGAGGGGGCGCTTAGACGTTGAAACATGTGAGTGGGAAGGTGAATAAGTAGACAGAGTAAGAAATGATGAGGTTGGAACCTCAGAGCCCAGGACCGAAATAAGGTTGGACACAGAGTCCACTGGGGAAGTGAGGGATACAGAGGCAATTGTGGAACCAGGCACCACTGCTCCGAATCATCTGACCGCAAGATATTCGTCAGCATCTGAATGCAAGGCACTCAGACGCACTTAGCTGCAAGACTAAGAAATATCTGACTGTAGAGAATTCAGAATATCTAGCTTTTTTTCTTGCTCTTTTCAGGATGTAGATATTTTAGATTTAAAGTGTTTGCAAGCAGTCGAGTTTTCATGAATGATATTTTCCTCGAGAAACGAATTTCTCTAAAACATTAAAGAAAACGGGACATAACTGGCGTCCTTGCAATGACCGATACTGAAAATTTGTTCTAAAATAATGATATACCTAATGAAATTTAATAAACCATATTGATCGTACTTATCTTGATCTATGATTTTCTTGCTTGTATAAAAACGTGAAACTTATCAGCTTTTAATAAAGCATCAAGAAACCTCACATGTAATATTTCAGAATAGTTTCACTAGGAAGAACCGGCAGAGGATTGAGCCTCCACGAGTCAATGAACTGAACGACTTACGTTTAATTAGAAAGACGGTTCGATAGAGTATATGTAATACTATTTACACTAGATGTCCCAAGAGATGGGAAACTTGCTTAAATCAAGAGCTGATCTAAAATACTTGACCGGTTTCAAAGGTTCTGCCCCTGCAGCTCGGTCTGAGGTCAGAGTTTCTTGTTGAAGTCTGGTTAACTAGACTTGCTGTCAGCGATCTGCAAACCTACGCAGCTATTACAAGATGGCTATTGGATAATTTTAGTAGGAAGTTGATTATTTTCTTCTTGAAAAGTTTCACTACTGCACCTGGCTGAAACGCAAAAAACGAAGGGAAAGCCCATCAATTTTTTAGTCAGTCCTATTTTAGGATTCTATCCTTGCTCTGTAGAAGTGTCCGTAAGGTCACAGGAGAACTTAAAATAATTTTTGCTTGCACTTCTTCACTGGACAACTTGTTAGTGTCTCCTCCACTCGCTAGTGTCTTTACTCACTACATTCGCTGTTATATAATACCCTCAATTCACTTCATTGTGCTCGTTACTTACATTTTTTGTGCATCCTTATTACGAAAACAGGTACAATTAGAAGGCTTGTAATACCTGGCAATAAGATAGATTACCAGTAAATGAGTAATCAAAGAATATTAAAAGCGAGGGCAAACACCGAAGGTTATTTTTTCTTTTCCGTACATTTCCAATATCAATATCAGATACAAATATTTATATTATTTGCAGTATGTACAATAAAATTAACAGATATCATACATGTGTCCAGCTTCCTCTTGAAGGCAACCAGGAGCCTATTGGTAATTCCCCTTATGCATGGTGGGAGGCTGTTGAACAGTCTTGGGCCCCGGACACTTATTGTGTATGTTGCATCGCCTGCCAAGTCTTTTGCTTTCGCAAAAGACTTTGTTTCCTCTCAGATGTGATAGTGGCACTGTTGTGATCCTTAAAGGTGAGATCCTCAGACATTATAACTTCCAGGTCCTTGGCATTACTTTTCCGCTCTATTGTGTGATTAGAGTTTGTAGTATGCTCAGTTCTAGTTATTATTTCCTCCAGTTTTCCATAACGGAGTAGTTGGAATTTGTCTTCATTGAACATCATATTGTTCTCCGTTGCCCATTGGAAAACTTGGTTTATATCTTCTTGGAGATTTGCAGTGTCCTCAGTGGAGGACACACTCATGCAGATCCTAGTATCGTCTGCAAAGGATGATTCGGTGCTATGGATTACATCTCTGTCTATGTCTGATATGAGGATGCCTTCTGGAACAGAGCTCTTCACATTGGCAGCTTCCGATTTAACTCTGTTGGTTGACTGGATTAAATGAAGAATATGTGATTATGTGATGCACACCGAATAAAAGTCACGTACTCGGTGCACGCCCCAGTTATTGACTCAGTATACTCATTATTCTCTCCTTAACTCTTTAAGTTGCTTATTATGTCACAACTCACTACACTAGGTATTAAAGTCTCAGCTCACTACACTAGGTATTATATCCTCAGCTCACTACACTCGTTACTGTGCCCTCAATTTACTACAATCATCCTGGTTCCGCCTTCTCTGATTTGCTTTGTCTATAATTAAATGGCTATATTTTCGCTTTACTCCTCTAACAATAAAGTCAAGCTTTTCTCCTTCCCCTTCGTCTCTCTCCTTTTTTTTTCACTCATATTCTCCCATCCTCACCCAATTACTCCCCGTTCTTCTTTCTTCCCCGATGTTTTCTCTTCTGATTTCGAGCAAAGATTCATAACTCAAGAGTGTTTTAATGAAAATAAGGGCGACTGAACGGAAGGGTCGTGAATGGATGAATAGATGAAAAGGTACTGGAGAATATGGAGCGAAAAACAGACACATTAATAATGTGCAAACAAGGGAGAGAGAGAGAGAGAGAAAACGATATATATATATATATATATATATATATATATATATATATATATATATATATATATATATATATATATATATAAAGAGAGAGAGAGAGAGAGAGAGACTATAAATATACTGTGTATATAACAAGTGGTATTAATGCAATTAACAAACTGCGGCTGGTAGGGGATCGAACCCGTTATTTTAGCCCGCCTCGTGGGAAGCAAGTCAAAATTCACTACCCTCTAACCACTGGACCATACAATCCTTCAAACATAATGTACTTAGCAGAACTAGGCATGTTTCATGGTGAGAGGACATACATGGCCATGGTAAGCTCATAACTTCATTCTACTCCCGTCTGAATACAAGTAATTAATGCAATTAACAAATTGTAGCTGGCAGGGGATCGAACATGTTATTTTAGCCTGCTTCATGAGAAGCAAATCGAAATTCAAGACGCTCTAACCACTGGACCATACAATCCTTCAAACATCATGTAAGTAGCGGTACTAGGCATGAAACTCATATACATGCTATTATGTATGTTGTAGTCGCACAAATTTGTATAACTCCACTTGTATGCACTTGTTTAACTGTACTCGTATGCAGAGCCTAAGCAGATTTACTAATACTGTGGAATTTTCCATATGCAACACTACCGAAGGTGGAACGCAATTACCGAAATGTGGAACGCAATATCCGACAGGCGAACTATGTGGAACAGTTTATCATAGTCTACCCTCCAACGAAAAGGGAGAAAATGAGCGCTAACACCTGCCTCGCTTAAGTCATATATTACACCTCCCGCTATTCTCTATGTACTGTGACCCAGATGGAAAGAATTCCCAAATGGGCGAAAGTGAAGGACAGGTGTAGAGAGCGCTGGTCTAACGTCATCAAATCCTTATGAGGACCCGTGCATAATAAGAAATCTGGGGACTTTTGCATAGCATCCTTGCCTAAGGATGTGCACAACATGATGGACAATCTGGGGATTTTGTATAGTATCCTTGCTTATGATTATGCGCAACTGACTCTACTAAATAACTGTTGAGTTTGTACATTCTATCACTAGATTTATATAAGGCATTCCTATCATGTTTGATGAGAGAGGATTCAATTATGTTTCTTTCCATATAGGAATTATTGGGTACAATGATCTGAGCTGCTGCCCACCCCAGCAGGTGATTGCAACTACTAACGTGATTAAAGACTGTGTTTGACTACTGACGTTGAGCTAATCCGATTTCAAGTGGTTTACCTGTCCGACGTACGAAAGAGAGCATAGTGTGCATGGGACCTTGTGAACATCACCATGGTTGATGGTGCATTCTTAACTTCTGCTTCACTGTCCTGATGTTCTTGAAGACAATATTTATATTGAGCATTTTTGGTGAAACACTCAGACTGGCCATATTCTCACTGTAAGGCAAAACTAGTATATTTTTCCTGGAAGGTACTTTCCTAGGTTCAGTCTAGTAGAAAGTCTTCTTGAATACAAATAACGCCCTCTCAAAAATGTCCCAAGGATATGTAAGTTTAGAGATTACATATATATATATACATATATATATATATATATACATACATATATATATATATATATATATACATACATATATATATATATACATATATATATATATACATACATATATATATATATATATACATATATATATATATACATACATATATATATATATATATATATATATACATACATATATATATATATATATATATATATATATATATATATATATAGATATATATATATATACATACATATATATATATATATATATATATATATATATATATATATATATATATATATAATATATATATATATATATATATATATATATATATATATATATATATATATATATATATATATATATATATATATATATATATATATATATATATATATATATATATATATATTCTAGGTAGTAGGTTGGTAGACAGCAACCGCTCAGGGAGGTACTACCGTCCTGCCAAGTGAGTGTAAAACGAAAACCTGTAATTGTTTTACATGATGGTAGGATTGCTGGTGTCTTTTTTTCTGTCTCATGAACATGCAAGGTTTCAGGTACGTCTTGCTACTTCTACTTACACTTAGGTCACACTACACATACATGTACAAGCATATATATACACACACCCCTCTGGGTTTTCTTCTATTTTCTTTCTAGTTCTTATTCTTGTTTATTTCCTCTTATCTCCTTGGGGAAGTGGAACAGAATTCTTCCTCCATAAGCCATGCGTGTTGTAAGAGGCGACTAAAATGCCGGGAGCAAGGGGCTAGTAACCTCTTCTCCTGTATATATTACTAAATGTAAAAGGAGAAACTTTCGTTTTTTCTTTTGGGCCACCCCTCCTCGGTGGGATATGGCCGATGTGTTGAAAGAAAGATATATATATATACATATATATATAAATATATAAATATATATATGTATATATATATATATATATATATATATATATATATATTCTATGTGAACATTTATTAATAAACAGAATACATTTACAGAAAAAACAAACATGAATACAATGGCACAATGTATCAAAGATCATGAATTTCCTCCAGCTCCTCCGAGGCCGGACGCGAGCCAAGTATGCAGCAAGCATTTCCCCTCTGGATAGCTACGCTGAGGCGCTGGAACATGAAAGTGGCTGCCCTTGGGTCCCTGGTGGTGTCGATGAGTCTGGAACCCAATTCTTTAAGGAAACGTGTGGCATTTTTTTTCCCATGATCCCAAGGTCTCTGATCCCACTGGGACAAATTGATACTGTTGGTTTATGTCCCTGTACTTGCCGATCTTGTACTCCTCCCTGTGGTCAGCAGCTCCTCCCTGTCGCCCCACACTGTGATGGATATAGGTGTCAGCCAGTGTGGGCACACAGGTATAGTCCCATGCTAAGAGCTTGTCATTCTTCCAAGGATAGATGGTGATCCCATCGGGGCGGTTTGCTGAGTTGTGGGTATTGTTGGCTGCTAGTCATCGGGGCTCTCTCTCGGCTGGGCATCCAGCTGTAGCAAGGGTTCTCTTAATGATGTCATTGACCTCATTGTGTCTTGCATGCCAGCCCTTGGTTTTGGAACAGTTAAGACCATGTAGACCGTATTGGTCGGCTTGCGCTTCACCACAAATACACGTATATTCTGTGTGAATTGGGGCAGCAAGGCGCAGAGCCACTGCAATACGGAGGGTCTTAGGGTTGAGTCGTGTTCCCATTGCCGATATGGGAACTGTTTGGAGGAAGTCCCCGGAGTGATGTGCGCTCACAGCCTGGAGACGGGCAATCTCCCTATCTGATGTTGCAGCCCTGAGCATGTTGGCAAGCACCTTTTCAGCGATCGGGCCATCCCAGCTTGACTGTTTGTAAGCCAATGCTGCACTAGGGTTTGGTGCTGGAGCAGTAAGATTCTCCCATTCAGTGATGGCACTGGCATAGCTAGGGTCTTCTATTCCTGCTGAGTCACTGAGGGTATCAGGAAGAATTTGTCTTATATATATATATATATATATATATATATATATATATATATATATATATATATATATATATCGTGCCGAATAGGCAGAATTTGCGATCTTGGCTTAAATAGCAACGCTCATCTTGCCATATAGGACAAACGAAAATGTGTGTATGCAATAACTTTTCCAAAATCATTCTGAACCTAACGAGAAAAATATATTTCATTGTGTTTGTTTAGCATTAAATTAATGTAAACAATTCTAAAATATATTTAGTTGAGTTAGGCTAAAATAAATTGTTCTTGTTATAATAAGGTTAGGTAAGTTTTCTAAGATTCTTTTGGTGCAAAATTAATTTTTTTTACATTAACATTAATGAAAAAAATATATCTTTAAATGTATGAGAGAAAATCTTAGAAAGGACAATTTTAAATGAGTTCTTGCTAATTGACCAGTTTTACATATTCGGCACGACATATATATATATATATATATATATATATATATATATATATATATATATATATATATATATATATATATATATATATATATATATATATATATGTGTGTGTGTGTGTGTGTGTGTGTGTAATTAGTTTTATATAATATGTAAACCCCACATTGTAATCTTTCTAGAGAATAAACTTGATTTGATTTAGGTGGACATTTCACTTACTTTTTTGAGGCTAAGGAACTAAGCGCGTGATTACAAATATGTAAAAATACCACAGTGAAAATGGGAAATATAACCTGAGAGCTTTCATGTGCTTACACACATGTCTTCAGAGGAATAGGAAGAATAGGAAAGGGAAGCACATTTAAAAAGTTAAACACTGAGGTGACACCTCACTCAGAGAAGGTGACACCTCACTCAGAGAAGGTGACACCTCACTCAGAGAAGGTGACACCTCACTCAGAGAAGGTGTCACCTCACTCAGAGAAGGTGTCACCTTACTCAGAGAAGGTGACACCTCACTCAGAGAAGGTGTCACCTCACTCAGAGAAGGTGACACCTCACTCAGAGAAGGTGTCACCTCACTCAGAGAAGGTGTCACCTCACTCAGAGAAGGTGTCACCTCACTCAGAGAAGGTGTCACCTCACTCAGAGAAGGTGTCACCTCACTCAGAGAAGGTGTCACCTCACTCAGAGAAGGTGTCACCTCACTCAGAGAAGGTGACACCTCACTCAGAGAAGGTGACACCTCACTCAGAGAAGGTGTCACCTCACTCAGAGAAGGTGTCACCTCACTCAGAGAAGGTGTCACCTCACTCAGAGAAGGTGTCACCTCACTCAGAGAAGGTGTCACCTCACTCAGAGAAGGTGTCACCTCACTCAGAGAAGGTGTCACCTCACTCAGAGAAGGTGTCACCTCACTCAGAGAAGGTGACACCTCACTCAGAGAAGGTGTCACCTCACTCAGAGAAGGTGACACCTCACTCAGAGAAGGTGTCACCTCACTCAGAGAAGGTGTCACCTCACTCAGAGAAGGTATCACCTCACTCAGAGAAGGTGTCACCTCACTCAGAGAAAGTGACACCTCACTCAGAGAAGGTGTCACCTCACTCAGAGAAGGTGTCACCTCACTCAGAGAAGGTGACACCTCACTCAGAGAAGGTGACACCTCACTCAGAGAAGGTGACACCTCACTCAGAGAAGGTGTCACCTCACTCAGAGAAGGTGTCACCTCACTCAGAGAAGGTGTCACCTCACTCAGAGAAGGTGTCACCTCACAAAAACCAGTCCCTCGCATACATTTGTCTAGCAACAAGTTAAATTGTTCGTATGGCAAAAAACACACTGTGTATAATTAGAGGAAAACTTTAAACGCTTATTTGTCATGTAACCATTTAAAAATGGGAAATAATCAATGCATCCCTCTCTTAAGGGGAAGGAGGAGGAGATGAATGGTAGAGAGGAGGAAAGGAGAAATTTTAGGAACAGCGTTGGGAGGAGAGGTTAGGTAGGAAAAGAAAGGAGAGAGACGAGGATTCTGAGAATTAATAGGGGTAATGGAGCAAGATAAGCAAGAGGGAGAGGTGAGGAAGGAAGATGTTATTAGAAAGTAGGTAGAAAGAGAGAGGGGTACAGTGGACAGATGACATAGGGTAAGGGAAGGGGTGGTGAAGAGAAGTGAAGGAAAGTAAAAAATATATTTAGGGAAGAAATGAGGGTAAAATGTAAAGTTTGGAGAAGGAAAGAAAACAGAGAGGAGGATAATGGGAAGTAAAAATAGTAAAGAGGAAATAGGAGGGGAAGGAAAAAAGAATAGAGAGAAGGGGTGGTGTCTTTAATATCTGGTGGCCCGGTGGCCCGGTGGCCTGGTGGCTAAAGCTCCCGCTTCACACACGGAGGGCCCGGGTTCGATTCCCGGCGGGTGGAAACATTCGACACGTTTCCTTACACCTGTTGTCCTGTTCACCTAGCAGCAAATAGGTACCCGGGTGTTAGTCGACTGGTGTGGGTCGCATCCTGGGGGACAAGATTAAGGACCCCAATGGAAATAAGTTAGACAGTCCTCGATGACGCACTGACTTTCTTGGGTTATCCTGGGTGGCTAACCCTCCGGGGTTAAAAATCCGAACGAAATCTTATCTTATCTTAATATTACCAGGATAGTTTGAAAATTCACTCATATAAAGTAAGCAGCATCTGACTTATGTCTTGATACCTGCATTGTGTCAGCAATACCTTTGTGGTATCACTAATACTTGGATGGTGTCAATAATTCCTGGGTGGTGTCAATAATACCAGGGAGCCGTAACAATATTGTACTGAGTGAAGCTGTGGCTGGATATGCCAAATGTAGGCACGAGGGAGGGAGGAAGGGAATATCATATTGGGTTTGGGGTTAGGGAGGGAGAGGGAGAGGGAGAGGGAGAGGAGAGGAGAGAGAGAGAGAGAGATAGAGAGAGAGAGAGAGAGAGAGAGACAGAGAGAGAGAGAGAGAGAGAGAGAGAGAGAGAGAAAGGTGAAATGCTATTACTTTAAAAATGAGAGGAATGGGGTCAAAATAAAGGTAGAAAGAGAGAGAAAAGAAAGGGAGATGGCTTGGATCCAAAAAGTGATGGAAGGGGAAGAGTAAATTGAAGGAAACCAGCAAAGATACTGGAAAGTAAATAGAGGCGACGACGAGGAAAGAATAAGGAGCATGGGAGGGATGGAGAGAGGATAGAGGGTTTATATCATTGGAATACTGATGCTTAAGAATGTGTTTGGTTCAGGTGATAGTTTTGGGATTGGAAGTAGTGAAAGGTGAGGCGGGAATGTGTTGAAGAATGTTGGTGTGGGGTGTGGATTGTACTCGCGGTCACAGTGGTAAAAATGGTGGTGGTGTGGAAAGGTAGCGGTGTGAAGAAGGATTGAGGTTGGTAATGGTTGCAGTAGCTGATGCGGGGAAGAAGGTAGATGTTGGTGATGACAGCTCTGGAGGTCTCCCTAACTGAACTCATTTAACTTATCTAAACTCACTACACCTGACCCCGATTCACCTCACCTTTATCTTGTATATATTCTGCATTTTTCTGTTTTCCGTATCTAATGGTATAATTATAACCATATTTTTTAAAGGAGTGGAGCAGTAACCCAGCGGAACACGTCGGTCACATGACCAAAAGCTCCAGTGGCTGGTCATCTAATAATAATAATAATAATAATAATAAATCATAATAATAATAAATCATAATAATAATAATAATATCTTTATTTCTACAAGTACATGTACAAGGTAGGCCTAGCTGACATCAATGACATACAACTATGCAGAAAGCCCCTTATTATGCAAAGCATTTCGAACAAATTAGGGCAATTTTGTCCCAGGATGCGACCCACTCCAGTCGACTAACACCCAGGTACCCATTTTACTGATGGGTGAACAGAGACAACAGGCGTAAGGAAACTGGCCCAATGTTTCAACGTTTGCTGGGAATCAAACCACGTACCCTCAGCGTGTGAAACGAGAGCTTTGTCTACCAGGCCACGGGCCACCAAGACCAGCATCAGGAAGCACTTGCTCTGGAAATAAATGGTATAAAATACCGACACAATGGAAATATAAACACATATGCAGTATAATGTGATCCTTTATTGACTACGTTTCGCCCACACAGTGGGCTTTTTCAAGTCACAAACAGAACTACCTGGGGTGGAAGGAACGCGAGTATTTATAGTCAGGTTCAGAATACTGAGGTCAGGTGGAGAATGCTGCATCTGATGATGTACCGAGTGGGGTTATAGAGTCTAAAATCTTGGGTAGCTTGGAAAGGAGATTGGATAAGTTTGTGAGCAGACCTTCTACAGTGTTCTTATGTGGGATAGCGATGAAGAAGTTTCTTGGCAAGTGGTTCAGCTATGTTATAGAAGCCACTATTCTGGTTGAAGTTGTCGGATATAGAAATAAGTGATGATTCCAGGATTCTTCGGTATTGAGTGTTGTCTTCTGTGGCGATAAGTCTTGAGTTTCTGTAGTTTATCAAGTGGTTGTGTGAATTACGGTGTTGTACGCAGGCATTCCTTGTGTCGTCAGACCTGCTTGCGTATTGGTGTTCTGAAATACGTGTTTGGAGGTCCCTTGATGTTTCGCCCACGTATAACTTGTTGCAGTCATTACAAGGGATTATGTATACCCCTGCAGAGGGTGGAAGCTTGTCCTATCACTGGTAACGTCCTTGATGGTCGATTTTAGACTCTATAACCCCACTCGGTACATCATCAGATGCAGCATTCTCCACCTGACCTCAGCATTCTGAACCTGACTATAAATACTCGCGTTCCTTCCACCCCAGGTAGTTCTGTTTGTGACTTGAAAAAGCCCACTGTGTGGGCGAAACGTAGTCAATAAAGGATCACATCATACTGCATATGTGTTCATATTTCCAAGCACTTGCTCTGTTCCCTGACGAATCTTATCTACCTATTTTCCGTATGGGAGTGATAAAACCTCCAGAGAGCGAAACATCTCCCTCATAAATATTCTAGGTGTTTTATATGCGTCTTTATTCCAAAAGGGTAGTATTGTAGACTGTAAACAAGGGCTCATAATTATTCTTTGTGGAGCGCCGCTGTAATAATTAATCTTTACTGTGTAAAGATCGAAAAAAATAACTGATAAAAATCGAGCACATTTCTTTCTCATCAGTAAGCTGTCCAGAGTTAGTTTTAAGTGAATTCAACGTTTCTCTAATCGTCGTTCTGTATACCTGGAAGAAATCTTTCGGATTTGTCTTTGATTCTCTTTCAGCTTCAATTTCATATTTAGTTTAACTTTTCTTATCCCTTATTTAACATCTCTTGTAATATGAGCATATTGGTTCATAAGGCGACCCTTTCCTTTATTGATTCGCAAATAAAAATGTCTCTTCTCCTCGAAGAAGTTTTTAGGCCTCCAATTTATTCATTTAGGATCAGGTGTTGTAAGGCAGCTGCGAGGTGTACTCTCGTCCTTATAAGCATTAATGCTCATCTTTAATTTTTACAGTGCCTTCATAATGTCAGAAATCACGAAAGCGTTTGGAATTTCACTATTTTTTCAGTGGTTGTTCTGCATGCATAATATATATATATATATATATATATATATATATATATATATATATATATATATATATATATATATATATAGAGAGAGAGAGAGAGAGAGAGAGAGAGAGAGAGAGTAAACTGATCATTGTTATATTATACATTGTAATAAATACTACAAATCTGCACAACTATAATGCTTCAAAATTGAAATGTTCAAATTTCATTGTTTAAAATACTCAAATGTACTTCATATTGTAAATTGTTTACTGTAATTTTTACCACTGAATCTATCATAGCTTAGTTAATCTTAAGTTAATTTTAAGCCTGCCCATAATGCTCTGCATACACCCAACTACTTATTATAGTAGTTGGTATGTACACCCAACTACTATAATTCCTTGTACAACTATGTATCACGTTTAAATATATATATATATATATATATATATATATATATATATATATATATATATATATATATATCTATATATATATGTGTGTGTGTGTGTGTGTGTGTGTGTGTGTGGGTGTGTGTGTGTGTGTGTGTGTGTGTGTGTGTGTGTGTGTGTGTGTGTGTGTGGGTGTGTGTATGTGCTCACCTAGCCCCGACTCTTCACCGACCGCTACTAGGTCCTCTCTCCCCCTGTTCCATGAGCTTTATCATACCTCGTCTTAAAACTATGTATAGTTCCTGCCTCCACTACATCGCTTGCCAGACTATTCCACTTCCTAACTACTCTATGACTGAAGAAATACTTCCTAACATCCCTTTGACTCATCTGAGTCTTCAGCTTCCAATTGTGACCCCTTGTTTCTGTGTCCCATCTCTGGAACATACTGTCTCTGTCAACCTTGTCTATTCCACGCAGTATTTTGTATGTCGTTATCATGTCTCCCCTGACCCTCCTGTCATCCTGTGTTGTCAAACCGATTTCCCTTAACCTTTTTTCATAGGACATTCCCCTTAGCTCTGGAACTAGCCTTGTTGCAAACCTTTGCACTTTGTCTAATTTCTTGACGTGTTTGACCAGGTGTGGGTTCCAAACTGGTGCTGCGTACTCCAGTATGGGCCTGACGTACACTGTGTATAAAGTCTTGAACGATTCCTTACTGAGGTACCGGAACGCTATTCTCAGGTTTGCCAAGCGCCCATATGCCGCAGCAGTTATCTGGTTAATGTGTGCTTTTGGCGATGTACTCGGTATTATGCTCACTCGTAGGTCTTTCTCCTTGAGTGAGGTTTGCAGCCTTTGGCCACCTAGCCTATACTCTGTCTGCAGTCTTCTTTGCCCTCCTCCGATCTTCATGACTTTGCATTTGGCGGGGTTAAATTCTAGGAGCCAGTTTCTGGACCACACATCCAGCATGTCCAGGTCTCTTTGTAGACCTGTCTGGTCCGCGTCTGATTTAATTCTCCTCATTAACTTCACGTCAACTGCAAACAGGGACACTTCTGAGTCTATCCCTTCCGTGTGTGTGTGTGTGTGTGTGTGTGAATTTATCAGGTACGTGAACTCACTTTTTTTTATGGTTATAATCATAACTGATTTCTACTGTATCGTACAATTAGACTTTAAACAATAAGATATTACAAGGACATAGTAAAAATAAATCACTTCGTCTGACTTTTTTTTGGGGTTATCCAATGTAATTTACGACTATGTTACCATGCACGATAACTCCAGTCGTTCCTAAATAAACTTATTTAACACACGCCTGCGACGCTGATCACTACACCATGAAGTTTATAATAATGTGATAACGAAACATGTCCCATTCGAGATGCAAGAGCTGTCAGCAGTGTCAGCAGGAGATCCGTGTAAAAACTTGAACTGGGTAGCAGCTAGTGTCCGTGCTAACCTTCCACAATCAACAGTTCTTAGATTATACCTGTTGACTGTTTTCACTCAGCGTAGTTGGATGGTTGATATCGCCTCTGGTCAGCGTGGCGTCGGAATCAGTTCTCCAGCGAATATGGTACCAAATGTGTTTTTCCTCACTTGTCGACCGCACTAGTGTTATTAAGGCTGCATGTGAACTGTAAGCTCTCGTCAAGAACATTTTAAAAACAAAAATCGAGATTTAAAGAGAAATACATGCCACAATATCATGGCTGAAACAATTCTCTAATTTGTGAATAAGTATTTAAGTAAACTCTCAGTATATACACAGAAATACACACCTCCTGGAGCATTTATGACGTCCACGAAGATTTTAGGTAGAAAAGATTTCTTGTCAGGAAACAGGAAAATGCTTCCTGAAGTTGGACTTTGTCAGATGATAAAAAAAAACTGACTGGTTAAGCAGCTGCTGACATACGGTTGTTGGGTACGTCTTGTTAAGCATCCATTACCCTACCGGAGTGTTCTCTCTCTACTTCATTTAAAAACAAGGGATCATATTTTCGTCTCCAGATTGTCTTTTAAGAAGCTGAATTTTTATATACGTCTATTTTGATAACTGAAAGACTCAGATTTAATGTGTTGCCTTTCATCATTAAACGTCAACAATAAATTTATGCCGTTTTTCTTACTCTTAATTATTTATTTACTCAATAAACTGGGCAAGCACCTAAAGTCGGTACCTGACCAGCCGGTTTGTGACTCCTACGTTGGATTACGTGCGGCCAGCAGTAACAGCCTGGATGATCAGGCTCTGATCCACCCTGAGGCCTGGTCACAGACCGGGCCGCGGGGGCGTTGACCCCCGGAACTCTCTCCAGGTAAACTCCAGGTAATAAGACTCGGCCATACCCCGGCCGGGGTATGGCCAGGTAATAAATCGCTAATTATGGAAATTCTGAAAGGTAAGTGCGCACAGACACATGCAAATTTTATATTTAATATTTAGAGGTAAATTTATAGGTAATATTGCGCTAATATTACATTCCCCTCTGATACCTACAGTACCCAGACCCTCACTCACCCCCTCCTTCACTCACCTTCCCCATCCCTACCTTACTCTCTTCCTTAATAACAGTGACTCCATATGCATTATTCTTCAAATTTAGTCCACACACACATTCACTCTACAATAATTACTTCCTGCATTTTTCCCAGCTTGAACACGGAGTTAAAATACATTTTTATCAGCAGCTTCATTGTCACTTCCATCTCCTGAATTATCTAATTAACCATGGACACAAAAGTACCTGAAAGCAAAAATATATACATTTGAATACCTGGAAAATCCATTAGGAAGGGGTGTGGCTGGAAGGGTCTCGGAAAGTGCTGGCCTGGTCGACTTAAGCACACACACACACACACACACACAAATTGAGAAACAGAGAAACAAATTAGGCGGACAGACACAAATGCAAATACCTGTTCTAAACTTATCGATATTTTTTACAGCAAATCTAGAAGCCTAAAATTTTAAACTACAGGAAATTTCATTAAAACTCATGAAATATACTTCGTTTTTTTTATCCACTGGATTTTCCATATTAAATAATCATGAACGGTAAGTAAAAGACTTTAAATCCGTTTCTCTTAACAGAGTTATTTGCTGTTTAATTATTAAAGTTTCACTTGAACGAGAAGAACGTCTCCAGGCACATTAATCAGAGGAGTGACTGACTCCCTGAAGCAACAGTCTGACCTATTACAGGCTTATATTGATTAGCTAACCTGACCTATTTTTAGCTGATGCTGACTGACTGAAACCCAGTCTGACCTATTATAAGGTCGCACCGGCTGGCTGAAGCAACAGTCTTCCTTAGTGACTGAATGCAACGATGTGACCTACTGTAAACTAGTGCTGACTAACTGAATAAACAATCTGATATAAAATGAGTCCTCCAGATCCCATGATTTAAAAGCAGCTCAGATCTCTTGCTATGAAGGCAGAATATTTTCTGTTCGCAAATTGTCTCCCCATAAGTTCTGCTGCTTTCCCTTTTCTGGTCATCACCGCAATACTGGCATCAAAAGCTGCTAAAATGAGCGTGCTTCACGGACATGAAGAGCAGAATATGCAAGAAGGGGAGAGTAAGAGTCGTTCTGAAAGACGAGTTCACGTCAGGCAGATCAAGCCTTAAAAAAGTGAATGGAATCGTTATGATGAAAAGAACCAATTGCCTTTACCATTTTCCCTTCCCTCACCTTCGGCCGCTCCCTTACCACCCTTTACCATCCTCTACCACTTTCTTCTCCCTGCTGACAGGTTTCATTTACAGATGTAAGAAAAACCATCCTCTATAATGGAAAATGAGTGGGGAAATGTAGCTAGATTTCGTTCCTATTATATTTAATTACTAACAAATATACTGTAGATAAGCCCACAGGGTAGAAGCACATTGCAGATGTATTGAATATGGTTTACGAAAAGCTCTATTACTGTTATACAACTTAATGGAATAAACACACATGTAGCCAATAACGTAGAAAATATTAAAATGCTGGATGCTTCTGTCCCACATTAAGGCTGTCTTCAGCGGAACTGATAAAACTGATATCTCTTGGAGATACTGCTAGCTCCTTCTTTGGATATTTGTGATAGACATTAAAATATGAGTCACACAACATTCTTTTACCTTTTTTCCAACTAATATTGATTTCTAATTATATTTTAATTTTTAGTTATCAAGGACCAAGGCCATATTGTGCACTGATCTACTAGTACTGCACCAGTTGCTCCAGTGTCGCCTGGTACTGCACCACTATCTCCAGTGTCGCCTGGTACTGCACCACTACCTCCAGTGTCACCTAGTACTGCACCACTACCTCAAGTGTCACCTGGTACTGCACCACCAGTGTCACCTGGTACTGTACCGCTGCCTCCAGTGCCACCTGGTACTGCACCGCTGCCTCCAGTGTCATCTAGTATTGCACCATTACCCCCAGTGTCACCAGGTACGACACCATTACCTCCAGTGTCATCTAGTACTACACTACTACCTCCAGTGTCACCAATTACTGCACCTCAAGCTCCAGTGTCACCTGGTACTACACCACTGCCTCCAGTGTCACCTGGTACTACACCACTGCCTCCACTGTCACCTGATACTGCACCAATACCTCCAGTATCACCTGGTACTACACCACTACCTCCACTGTCACCTAGTACTGCACCACTACCTCCAGTGTCACCTAGTACTGCACCACTACCTCCAGTGTCGTCTGGTACTGCACCACTACCTCCAGTGTCACCTAGTACTGAACCACTACCTCCAGTGTCACCTAGTACTGCACCACTACCTCCAGTGTCACCTAGTACTGCACCACTACCTCCAGTGTCGTCTGGTACTGCACCACTACCTCCAGTGTCACCTAGTACTGCACCACTAACGCCAGTGTCAACTCCTACTACAACATTACCTCCAGTGTCACCTGGTACTGCACCGCTGCCTCCAGTGTCACCTGGTACTACACCATTACCTCCAGTGTCATCTAGTACTGCACAACTACCTCCAGTGTCACCTAGTACTGCACCACTACCTCCAGTGTCACTTGGTACTGCACTTCCTACCACCAGGGTCATCTGGTACTGCACCACTACCTCCAGTGTCACCTAGTACTGAACCACTACCTTCAGTGTCACCTAGTACTGCACCACTACCTCCAGTGTCACCTAGTACTGCACCACTACCTCCAGTATCGTCTGGTACTGCACCACTACCTCCAGTGTCACCTAGTACTGCACCACTAACGCCAGTGTCAACTGCTACTACAACATTACCTCGAGTGTCACCTGGTACTGCACCGCTGCCTCCAGTGTCACCTGGTACTGCACCATTACCTCCAGTGTCACCTAGTACTGCACCACTACCTCCAGTGTCACCTAGTACTGCACTCCCTACCACCAGGGTCACTTGGTACTGAACCACTACCTCCAGTGTCACCTGGTACTGAACCACTACCTCCAGTGTCACCTAGTACTGAACAACTACCTCCAGTTTCACACAGTACTGGACCACTACTTTCAGTGTCACCTAGTACTGCACCACTACCTCGAGTGTCACCTAGTACTGCACCACTACCTCCAGTGTCATCTAGTACTGCACCACTACCTCCAGTGTCACCAAGTACTGCACCACTACCTTCAGTGTCACCTGGTACTGAACCACTACCTCCAGTGTCCCCTAGAACTGAGCCACTACCTCCAGTGTCACCTGGTACTGCAACACTACCTCCAGTGTCATTTGGTTCTGCACCACTACCTCCAGTGTCACTTAAGAAGAAGAACATAAGAACGAAGGAACACTGCAGAAGGCCTACTGGCCCATGCGAGGCAGGTCCAAGTCTCCTACCGGCTTAAGCCAATGCACCCAACCTAGTCAGGTCAGGTCACATTGACTTAAGGGAGGAACACGGCAACCGACCTGTTAGCACAAGCTATCAGGTCTAACTCACACCCACCCACATCTACTCATGTATTTATCCAACCTATTTTTAAAGCTACACAACGTTCTGGCCTTTATAACGGTACTTGGGAGTTTGTTCCACTCATCCACAACTCTATTACCAAACCAGTACTTTCCTATATCCTTCCTGAATCTGAATTTTTCCAACTTAAAACCATTGCTGCGAGTCCTGTCTAGGCTAGATATTTTCAGCACACTATTTACATCCCCTTTATTTATTCCTGTCTTCCATTTATACACCTCAATCATATCCCCCCTAATTCTACGTTTTTCTAGAGAGTGCAGTTTCAGGGCCCTTAGTCTATCCTCATAGGGAAGGTTTCTGATACATGGGATCATCTTTGTCATCCTCCTTTGTACATTTTCCAGAGAATTTATATCCATTCTGTAATACGGTGACCAAAACTGTGCAGCATAATCTAAATGAGGCCTAACCAAGGATGTATAGAGTTGAAGAACAACCTGAGGACTCCTATTATTTATGCTTCTTGATATGAAGCCAAGGATTCTATTAGTTTTATTGCGAACACTTATGCACTGTTGTCTTGGTTTCAGATTACTGCTAACCAGAACTCCTAAATCTTTTTCGCAATCCGTAATATTAAGATCTACATTATTTAGTTTATATGTGGCATGGTTATTGTCCTGTCCAACATTTAGAACTTTGCATTTGTCTATATTAAACTGCATCTGCCACTTCTCCGACCACTGCATCAGTCTATTCAAATCTTCCTGGAGTGCTCGAATGTCCTCGTCAGAATGAATTCGACGGCCTATTTTGGTGTCATCGGCAAACTTGCCGATGTCGCTCTTTATGCCCTCATCTATGTCGTTTATGTAGATTGTGAACAGCAGGGGGCCCAACACTGACCCCTGTGGAACACCGCTCGTGACGCTTCCCCACTCTGATTTCTCCCCATTTATGCAAACTCTCTGCTGCCTATTTGTCAACCATGCCTCTATCCAGAAAAAAATTTCTCCTCCTATTCCATGTGCTTTAATTTTCCTCAATAGTCTCTGATGTGGGACCCTGTCAAAAGCCTTACTGAAGTCCATATACACAATATCATATTCATTACCATGATCTACCTCCTCAAATACCTTAGTGAAAAAAGTTAATAAATTCGTAAGGCAGGAACGCCCCTTTGTAAAACCATGCTGAGATTCGTTGATTAATTTATGCTTTTCAAGATGGCTACGAACTGCCTCGGCAATTATTGATTCCATAAATTTTCCCACTATGGAGGTTAGGCTTATTGGTCTATAGTTCGAAGCTAAGGACCTGTCACCTGTTTTGAAAATAGGTATCACATTTGCCATTTTCCACTTATCTGGCACCATGCCAGTTTGTAGTGATATGTTGAAAAGATTAGCCAAAGGTGTGCTAAGCTCCTCTTTACATTCCTTTAGAACCCTTGCATACAGTTCATCAGGGCCTGGGGATTTGTTAGGTTTTAATTTATCTATTTGCCTAAGGACCATGTCACTTGTGACCCTAATAGTGCACAGTTTATTATCGTCCTGTTCTACATAATTTATCATTACTGGAATATCGCTGGTATCCTCCTGTGTAAAAACTGAGAGGAAGTATGTGTTAAAAATTCTACACATTTCCTTATCACTGTCAGTGAGCTGACCCGAGGAACTTTTGAGTGGGCCTATCTTGTCCCTGATCTTACTTCTGTATACCTGAAAGAATCCTTTTGGGTTAGTCTTCGATTCTTTTGCAACTTTAACCTCATAATCTCTTTTTGCTTTTCTAATTCCCTTTTTTATTTCTCTCTTTAACTGAATATATCGATTTCTTAATTGCCCCCCTCCTCTTTTGATTTGCCTATATATGCCTCTCTTTTGACCAATCAGATATTTTAATCTATTGTTCATCCATTTAGGATCATTTTTGTTTGATCTGATTTCCCTATTTGGAACATAATTTGACTGAGCAGCTAGAACTATGCCCTGGAAAGCATCATATCGGCAACCATCACCACCTACCTGACCCTTAGTCAGGTCATTCCAGTTCAGCCCACCAAAGTAATTTTTCAGTCCTATAAAATCAGCCAAGCGAAAGTCAGGGACGGAGACTTGATTGCCATTATTAGGGGAATTCCATGATATATTAAAACTGAGTGATTTGTGATCACTCACCCCAAGCTCATCATTAACCTCAAGATTATTAATTAGTGTTTCCCTACTGGCAAGAACCAAGTCAAGGAGGTTATTTCCCCTAGTTGGCTCTGTCACAAACTGTTTTAAAAAACAATCCTGGATCGTATCAAGAAAGTCACCCGACTCTAAATTTCCTGTCAAATTGCTCCAGTCAATCTGTCTATAGTTGAAATCTCCCATTAGCACAACATTTTCGTATGTAGATGCCTTACGAATTTCGTCCCATAGAAGTTTACTGCACTCCCTATCAAGATTTGGGGCCCTGTAAATCACACCCAAAATTAGTTTTTCTCGGCCCTCGAGAAGCTGTAACCAAACAGATTCAGTGGCTGACGCTTCTAATTTAATATCTTGTCTAACACAACAATTTAAATTGTCTCTGACATACATCGCTACTCCACCACCTTTCCTGTTGACCCTGTCAGTGTGGAATAATTTATAGCCTTGTATGTGACATTCAGAGGGCATCTCTCTATCTTTCAGATTGAGCCAGGTCTCTGTTATAGCAATAATATCTATGTTTCCTGCACTTGCAATTAATCATAGCTCATCTATCTTATTTCTAACACTCCTGCTATTAGTATAGTAAACCTTAAGGGAGCTAGTCCCTTGCTGCCCTCTGCTGTCCCCCTTTGTTTGCTGACCTGTTCTATTGTCTTTATTTATAACTTCATGCTGAATGCCTTTTATACATTTACTGTTTCCAACCCTAGTGTTGCAACCTGCTTGTTTCCCACACACACCCATACCTCTATCTTCCATCAGTTTAAAATCATAGGCATTTCACCAATGGCCTTCTCAATCGAGTCTGCAAGTGCTACCACCCCTGACCCAGAGAGATGTACCCCATCCCTTGCATACATATCATGTTTGCCATAAAAGTTGTTCCAGTTGTCAATGAATGGGATAGCAAGTTCCTTGCAGTATCTGTCTAGCCAGCAATTTACACCAATTGCCCTAGACAACCATTCATTTCCTACTCCCCTTCTAGGCAAGATGCTACATATGATTGGGATCCCTCCCTTAGACTTAATGAAATCTATAGCTGACCTGTACTTATCTAGCAGCTCTTCTCTCCTACCCTTCCCAATATCATTTCCACCAGCACTGAGACAGATAATGGGCTTGTTCCCATTACCTGACATGATATTATCCAGCCTGTTGACAATGTCCCCAACACCAGCTCCAGGGAAGCACACTCTATCTCTCATCTTCTTATTCCTATTACAAAAAGCACGGTCAATATATCTTACCTGAGAGTCACCAACCACAAGAATGCGCTTACCTTCATTAGCAGGGGCAGTAGTACCCTTACCTTCACTGGCCACTGAAGTACATTCATCCTGGAGAACAGAGAAGCGATTTCCTACCTTCAGATCTTCACTCTTAACTTTCCTTATTCTGATGCGCCTCCCATTACTGTGAACAACTCGCCACTTGTAGCAGGTGCTGGGCTGCACCTCACTGCTGGTAGCCGTTGCTACCTCCCCAACTACAGCCTCCTTACAGCGAGAGACAGACTGCACCTCACTGCTAGAAGTCTCATTCCCCACAACTCCAGCCACCTCACACTCTCTCCCAGACCCATTGAGGTGGACCTTCAGCCTCCTAATCTCCTCCTGGAGAAGCAAGACCTCCTCCTTCAACTCTCCAACCTCAGTTTTTAAAACACTGCAGAAGCAAGCCATGCTTTGTAACCGTCCACGCTAATCCCCAAAGCAGCTCAGGGTCACTGCTTCCAGTGTCACCAAGTACTGAAAAACTACCTCCAGTGTCACCTGATACTGCACCACTGCCTCCAGTGTCACCTAGTACTGAGCCACTACCTCCAGTGTCACCTGGTACAGAACCACTAACTCCAGTGTCACCTAGTACTGAACCATTACCTCCAGTGTCACCTAGTGCTGAGCCACTACCTTCTGTGTCACCTAGCACTGAACCATTATCTCCAGTGTCACCTAGTACTGAACCACTACCTCCAGTGTCACCTAGTACTGAACCACTACCTACAGTGTCACCTAGTACTGAGACACTACCTCCAGTGTCATCTAGTACTGAACCACTACCTACAGTGTCACCTAGTACTGAACCACTACCTCCTGTGTCACCTAGTACTGAACCACTACCTACAGTGTCACCTAGTACTGAACCACTACTTCCAGTGTGACCTAGCACTGAACCACTACCTCCAGTGTCACCTAGTACTGAACCACTACCTCCTGTGTCACCTAGTACTGAACCACTACCTACAGTGTCACCTAGTACTGAACCATTACTTCCAGTGTCACCTAATACTGAACCACTACCTCAAGTGTCATCTAGTACTGAACCACTACCTCCAGTGTCACCTAGAATTGAACCACTACCTCCAGTGTCACCTAGTACTGAACCACTACCTCAAGTGTCACCTAGTAATGAACCAACACCTCCAGTGTCACCTAGTACTGAACAACTACCTCCAGTGTCACCTAGTACTGAACCATTGCCTCCAGTTTTACCTAGTACTGAACCACTACCTCCAGTGTCACTTAGTACTGAATCACTGTCTCCAGTCTCACCTAGTACTGAACCACTACCTCCAGTGTCACTTAGTACTGAATCACTGTCTCCAGTCTCACCTAGTACTGAACCACTACCTCCAGTGTTACCTAGTACTGAGCCATTGCCTCCAGTATCAACTAGTACTGAACCTTTGCCTCCAGTGTCACCTAGTACTGAACCACTACCTCCAGTGTCACCTAGTACTGAAACACTGTCTCCAGTTTCACCTAGTACTGAACCACTACCTCCAGTGTCACCTAATACTGAACCATTGCCTCCAGTGTCACCTAGTACTGAACCACTACCTCCAGTGTCACCTACTACTGAATCACTGTCTCCAGTGTCACCTAGTACTGAACCACTACCTCCAGCGTCACCTAGTACTGAACCACTACCTCCAGTGTCACCTAGTACTGAACCACTACCTCCAGTGTCACCTAGTACTGAACCATTGCCTCCAGTGTCACCTAGTACTGAACCACTACCTCCAGTGTCACCTAGTACTGAACCACTACCTCAAGTGTCACCTAGTAATGAACCACCACCTCCAGTGTCACCTAGTACTGAACCACTACCTCCAGTGTCACCTAGTACTGAACCATTGCCTCCAGTGTCACCTAGTACTGAACCACTACCTCCAGCGTCACCTATTACTGAACCATTGCCTCCAGTGTCACCTAGTACTGAACCACTACCTCCAGTGTCACCTAGTACTGAACCATTGCCTCCAGTGTCACCTAGTACTGAACCACTACCTCCAGTGTCACCTAGTACTGAATCACTGTCTCCAGTCTCACCTAGTACTGAACCACTACGTCCAGTGTCACCTAGTACTGAACCATTGCCTCCAGTGTCACCTAGTACTGAACCACTACCTCAAGTGTCACCTAGTACTGAATCACTGTCTCCAGTGTCACCTAGTACTGAACCACTACCGCCAGTGTCACCTAGTACTGAATCACTGTCTCCAGTGTCACCTAGTACTGAACCACTACCGCCAGTGTCACCTAGTATTGAATCACTGTCTCCAGTGTCACCTAGTACTGAACCACTACCTCCAGTGTCACCTAGTACTGAACCATTGCCTCCAGTGTCACCTAGTACTGAACCACTACCGTCAGTGTCACCCCAGTACTGAATCAGTCTCAAGTGTCACCTAGTACTGAACCACTACCTCCAGTGTCACCTAGTACTGAATCACTGTCTCCAGTCTCACCTAGTACTGAACCACTACCTCCAGTGTCACCTAGTACTGAATCCCTGTCTCCAGTGTTACCTAGTACTGAATCCCTGTCTCCAGTGTTACCTAGTACTGAACCACTACCGCCAGTGTCACCTAGTACTGAACCACTACCTCCAGTGTCACCTAGTACTGAATCCCTGTCTCCAGTGTTACCTAGTACTGAACCACTACCGCCAGTGTCACCTAGTACTGAACCACTACCGCCAGTGTCACCTAGTACTGAACCACTACCGCCAGTGTCACCTAGTACTGAACCACTACCGCCAGTGTCACCTAGTACTGAACCACTACCGCCAGGGTCACCTAGTGCTGAACCACTACCGCCAGTGTCACCTAGTACTGAACCACTACTGCCAGTGTCACCTAGTACTGAACCACTACCGCCAGTGTCACCTAGTACTGTACCAATACCGCCAGTGTCACCTAGTACTGAACCACTACCGCCAGTGTCACCTAGTACTGAACCACTACCGCCAGTGTCACCTAGTACTGAACCACTACCGCCAGTGTCACCTAGTACTGAACCACTACCGCCAGTGTCACCTAGTACTGAACCACTACCGCCAGTGTCACCTGGTACAGATGTGAAAAATATGACAACAGAGTAAGGGCAATTGCTGTACCACATAATATTGTAAATGTTATACAATACAGACAAATTAATGAGTAAAACACGTTTGCATAGGTGAGAGGTTTCGCCTAAGCAGCAGGCTTCTTCAGTCATATACAGGAGACTATAATACTGGAGACAGCAGAAGAGTTGGGTAGGTAAGTTTGATGTGATCAGTTACTCAACACGTATGCCGAGAAGGCAGATGTTGATATTAGAGTTTTCGATCGAATTTTTAATGTGCACGATGAACTGAAAGACTGGATTGGAATCGGTGGTCTCGTGGTTGTAAAACTCCTAATTTATCAATAATAGCTATGGGGCTACTAGAGTAAAACAATTCTTTAACGCTGCGAATTTTCAGTACTGTACCTAATGATGATTAGAACAAACGGGTAAAAGATATCTGATAGATATACACAATACAATGCAGTATATTTCCATTATATATAGAACACAGCATTTTCAAAGAGAAAAAAAAAACTGGACTTGGTTATGATTGCTTTACAACTCAATATCAGCATCTTATAAAGCTACTGCAAGCCTGATGCTATCACTACTCTAGTACCGAAATCATTTGCACCTTCCCCTCTCGGTGTATATACGCAGAACCTTATACGCCTGTTCATGCACATACGGTAAGAGATACACACCTACTGATACAGAACAACCACTGTGAAACAATAGCGAAATTCCAAGCGCTTTCGTGACTTCTGACATTATCAAGAAACTATAAAAACAAAACATCAACCAGAAGGCATATAAGGGCAAGACTACACCTCACAGTCGCGTCACAACACCTGACTCTGTGAAACACAATTGATACTCTACTCCAGCATTAAGATTTTTTACTTGTCTAATATATCATTAAATTCTTCCCAAATTTTATTAATTATAAATGAATCCAATTTATATAAACCAAAAGAAATGCTCATATTATTTTCAAAATTGCTTTTTATGAAACATGATTCTATTATATTCCTGTCGACCATGGACTTGCTTGATACAACTTTCTCAACTTTTTGAAAATCATTTGGATGGTTAAAATCTCTCACATGAATAAACAGAGCAATAGAATCTTGTCCAGTTCTAATGCTATATTTATGTTGTTTTAATATTAGTTCAAGAGTTTTACCAGTTTGACCGTAATGAACTTTATCGCATATTTTACAAGGAATCTTATAGACACATCCGTCAACATTTTGGGGGGAATTTTTTATCAACTTTTTTGTTTTACTGTATCAAGATTTTTAAATACAACTTTGATATTAAAAGTCTTAAGATGATAAGGCAGATCAACTAAGTTTTCATGGTAAGGGAGAACAAACATATTTTTAGTTGAATAATGTTGGTTGTCCCTTTTTTAATTGTAAAATGTATTTCTGGCAATTTTAAAAGATTTTATCAATTAATTTGCCAGAAATACACATGATCAATGGCACTGAGGGGTCTTTCATATGTGATGTCCTCAATGTCTGCACTACTGAAGGTGAATACTAGGTCCAGTCTTGCTGGTTCATGCTCTCCTCTCTCTCTGGTAGTGTCCCTTACGTGTTGGTACATGAGGTTTTCCAGTACCACCTCCATCATCTTAGCCCTCCAGGTTTCTGGGCCCCCAAGTGGCTCCAGGTTCTCCCAGTCATTTCTTTTTTGTTGAAGTCACCCCATATACAAGTGTGTGTGTGTGTGTGTGTGTGTGTGTGTGTGTGTGTGTGTGTGTGTGTGTGTGTGTGTGTGTGTGTGTGTGTGTGTGTGTGTGTGTGTCTGTGTGTGCGTGTGTAATCACCTAGTTGTACTCACCTAGTTGAGGCTGCAGGGGTCGAGTCCAAGCTCCTGGCCCCGCCTCTTCACTGGTCGCTGCTAGGTCACTCTCCCTGAACCGTGAGCTTTATCATAATTCTGCTTAAAGCTATGTATGGATCCTGCCTCCACTACATCGTTTCCCAAACTATTCCACTTCCTGACTACTCTGTGGCTGAAGAAATACTTCCTAACATCCCTGTGATTCATCTGTGTCTTCAACTTCCAACTGTGTCCCCTTGTTACTGTGTCCAATCTCTGGAATATCCTGTCTTTGTCCACCTTGTCAATTCCTCTCAGTATTTTGTATGTCGTTATCATGTCCTCCCTATCTCTCCTGTCCTCCAGTGTCGTCAGGTTGATTTCCCTTAACCTCTCCTCGTAGGACATAACCCTTAGCTCTGGGACTAGTCTTATTGCAAAGCTTTGCACTTTCTCTAGTTTCTTAACGTGCTTGGCTAGGTGTGGGTTCCAAACTGGTGCCGCATACTCCAATACGGGCCTAACGTACACGGTGTAGAGGGTCCTGAACGATTCCTTATTAAGATGTCGGAATGCTGTTCTGAGGTTCGCTAGGCGCCCATATACTGCAGCAGTTATTTCGTTGATGTGCGCTTCAGGAGATGTGTCTGGTGTTATACTCACCCCAACATCTTTTTTCTTGAGTGAGGTTTGTAGTCTCTGGCCCCTAGACTGTATTCCGTCTGCGGTCTTTTTTGCCCTTCCCCAATCTTCATGACTTTGCACTTGGTGGGGTTGAACTCCAGGAGCCAATAGTTGGACCAGGTCTGCAGCCTGTCCAGATTCCTTTGTAGTTCTGCCTGGTCTTCGATCGAATGAATTCTTCTCATCAACTTCACGTCATCTGCAAACAGGGACACTTCGGAGTCTATTCCTTCCATCATGTCGTTCACAAATACCAGAAACAGAATTAGTCCTAGGATTGACCCCTGTGGGACCCCGCTGGTCACAGGTGCCCACTCTGACACCTCGCCACGTACCATGACTCGCTGCTGTCTTCCTGACAAGTATTCCCTGATCCATTGTAGTGCCTTCCCTGTTATCCGTGCTTGGTCCTCCAGTTTTTGCACTAGTCTATTGTGTGGAACTGTGTCAAATGCCTTCTTGCAGTCCAAGAAAATGCAATCCACCCACCCCTCTCTCTCTTGTCTTACTGCTGTCACCATGTCGTAGAACTCCAGTAGGTTTGTGACACAGGATTTCCCGTCTCTGAAACCATGATGGTGTGTGCGCGCGTGTATGTGTATGCGTGTGTGTGTGCGTGTACTCACCTATTTGAGGGTGCAGGGTTCATGTCACAGCTCCTGGCCCCGCGTCTTCGCTTGAATGTGTGTGTATGTGTGTGTGTATGTGTGTGTGTGTGTGTGTGTGTGTGTGTGTGTGTGTGTGTGTGTGTGTGTGTGTGTGTGTGTGTGTGTGTGTGTGTGTGTACTCACCTAGTTGAGGTTGCAGGGGTCGACTCCGAGTGTGTGTGTGCGTGTGTGTGTTTGTGTGTCTGTGTGTTTATGTGTGTGTGTGTGTGTGTGTGTGTGTGTGTGTGTGTGTGTGTGTACTTACACTGATCGCTACTAGGTCCTCTCTCTCTGCCTCCAGAGCTTTGTCATACCTCGTCTTAAAGATATGTATGGTTCCTGCCTCCACTACATCACTTCCTGACGACTCTATGGCTGAAGAAATACTTCCTAACATCCCTATGACTCGTCTGAGTCTTCAGCTTCCATTCGCGACCCCTTGTTTCTGTGTCCCCTCTCTGGAACAACCTGTCTCTGTCTACCTTATCTATTCCACGCAGTATTTTGTATGTCGTTATCATGTCTCCCCTGACCCGCCTGTCCTCCAATTAGGTCAGTCTGATTTCCCTCAACCTTTCTTCGCAGGACACACCCCTGAGCTCCGGAACTAGCCTTGTTGCAACCCTTTGCACTTTCTCTAATTTCTTGACGTGTTTGCCCAGGTTTGGGTTCCAAACTGGAGCTCCATACTCCAGTATGGGCCTGATGTACACAGTGTACAGTGTCTTGAACGATTTCTTACTAAGGTATCGGAAAGCTATTCTCAGGTTTGCCAGGCGCCCGTATGCTGCAGCAGTTATCAGGTTGATGTGTGCCTCCGGAGACATGCTCGATGTTATGGTCACCCCAAGATCTTTCTCCTTGAGCGAGGTTTGCAGTCCTCACCTCTGTGTGTGTGTGTGTGTGTGTGTGTGTGTGTGTGTGTGTGTGTGTGTACTCACCTCACCTAATTGTGGTTGCAGGGGTCGAGACTCAGCTCCTGGCCCCGCCTCTTCACTGATCGCTACTGGGTCCTCTCTCTCTCTGCTTCCTGAGCTTTGTCATACCTCTTCTTAAAACTATGTATGGTTCCTGCCTCCACTACTTCACTTGCTAGGCTATTCCACTTGCTGACAACTCTATGACTGAAGAAATACTTCCTAACGTCCCTGTGACTCGTCTGAGTCTTCAGCTTCCAGTTGTGACCCCTTGTCCCTGTGTCCCCTCTCTGGAACATCCTATCTCTGTCCACCTTGTCTATTCCCCGCAGTATTTTGTATGTCGTTATCATGTCTCCCCTGACCCTTCTGTCCTCCAGTGTCGTCAGTCCGATTTCCCTTAACCTTTCCTCGTACGACATTCCCTTGAGCTCTGGGACTAGCCTTGTTGCAAACCTTTGTACTTTCTCTATCTTCTTGACGTGCTTGACCAGGTGTGGGTTCCAGACTGGTGCTGCATACTCCAGTATGGGCCTAACATGCACAGTGTACAGTGTCTTGAACGATTCCTTATTAAGGTATCGGAACGTTATTCTCAGGTTTGCCAGGCGCCCGTATGCTGCAGCAGTTATTTGGTTGATGTGTGCCTCCGGTGATGTGCTCGGTGTTATGGTCACCCCAAGGTCTTTCTCCCTGAGTGAGGTCTGTAGTCTTTGTCCACCTAGCCTATACTCTGTCTGCGGTCTTCTTTGCCCCTCCCCAATCTTCATGACTTTGCATTTGGCTGGATTGAATTCGAGAAGCCAGTTACTGGACCACATGTCCAGCCTCTCCAGGTCTCTTTGTAGTGCTGCCTCATCCTCGTCCGATTTAATTCTTCTCATCAACTTCACGTCATCTGCGAACAGGGACACTTCAGAGTCTATTCCTTCCATCATGTCGTTCACATATATCAAAAATAGCACTGGTCCTAGAACTGACCCCTGTATGACCCCGCTCGTAACAGGCGCCCACTGTGATACCTCTTCACGTACCATGACTCGTTGCTGCCTCCCTGTCAGGTATTCCCTTATCCATTGCAGTGCCCTCCCTTTTACATGCGCCTGATCCTCCAGCTTCTGCACTAATCTCTTGTGGGGAACTGTGTCAAAGGCCTTCCTGCACTCTAGGAAAACGCAATCTACCCACCCCTCTCTCTCGTGTCTTACTTCTGTTACCTTGTCATAAAACTCCAGGAGATTTGTGATACAAGATTTGCCTTCCATGAACCCATGCTGGTTTTCATTTATAATCTTGTTCCTTTCCAGGTGTTCGACCACTCTCCTCCTGATAATCTTCTCCATGACTTTGCACACAATACATGTCAGAGACACAGGTCTGTAGTTTAGTGCCTCGTTTCTGTTTCCTTTCTTAAATATGGGGACTACATTAGCTGTCTTCCATTTCTCAGGTAGTTGCCCAGTTTCAAGGGATGCGTTGAAGATTGTGGTTAGAGGCACGCACAGCATCTCTGCTCCTTCTCTAAGGACCCATGGGGAGATGTTGTCCGGTCCCATCGCCTTTGAGGTGTCAAGGTCACTTAAGAGCTTCTTCACCTCCTCCTCAGTGGTTCGTATGTCATCCAACACTTGTTGGTATATTCCCTCTTGATGTTCCCTTCTGTGCTGTCTTCCCACAGCCCTTCCTGTCTCTACTGTAAAAACTTCCTTAAATCTCCTGTTCAGCTCCTCACATACCTCCTGATCGTTTCTTGTGAGTTCTCCACCTTCTGTCCTTAATCTGATTACCTGGTCTTTGACTGTTGTCTTCCTCCTGATTTGGCTATAGAACAGTTTCGGGTCAGTCTTGATTCTCGATGCTATGTCATTTTCATAATGTCGCTGGGCCTCCCTCCTTACCTGTGCATACTCATTCCTGGCTCTGCGACTGGTCTCCCTATTTTCGTGTGTTCTCTGCCTTCTGTACTTTTTCCATTCTCTATTGCACTTTGTTTTTGCCTCCTTACACCGTCGGATAAACCAGGGGCTGGTTCCGGTCTTCCCATTGTTACTGTTGCCCTTGGGAATAAACTTTTCCACTGCCTCCTTGCATTTTGTTGTTACATATTCCATCATTTCATTTACTGGCTTTCCTGCCAGTTCTCTGTCCCACTGGACCTCCCGCAGGAAGTTCTTCAACCCTATGTAGTCCCCTCTTTTATAGTCAGGCTTTTCCCATTCAACTCCTGTTATTCTCTCCACTTGCAGCTCTACTATGTATTCAAAGCACAGATCCACGTGGTCGCTAGCTCCTAGGGGACTCTCATACTTGATGTCCTCAATGTCTGAGCTGCCCAGGGTGAACACAAGGTCCAATCTTGCTGGTTCATCCTCCCCTCTCACACTGGTAGTGTCCTTAACATATTGGTGCATGAGGTTTTCCAGCACCACGTCCAACATCCTGGCTCTCCATGTTTCGGGACCCCCATGTGGCTCCAGGTTTTCCCAGTCAATCTCCCTGTGGTTGAAATCCCCCATAACCAGCAACTTTGCTCTGCTGGAATGAGCTCTTCTTGCCACCTCAGCAAGTGTGTCCACCATTGCTCTGTTGCTCTCTTCATATTCCTCTCTTGGCCTTCTGCAGTTCTGTGGTGGATTATACATCACTGCAATGACCACTTTGTGTTCCCCAGACTGAAGTGTACCTGCTATGTAGTCTCTTTCTCCCGTCTCATCTATGCCTTCCATTTTCTCGAATTTCCATCTGTTTTTTACGAGCAGAGCAACCCCACCTCCCCCCCTGCCTCTTCTATCTTTCCTCATGATCTGGTATCCTGGTGGGAAGATTGCATCTGTTATTGTCTCCGTGAGTTTTGTTTCTGTAACTGCTATGATGTCTGGGGGCTTCTCAATGATTCTTTCTTGCCATTCCTCATGTTTATTCGTTAATCCATCTGCATTTGTGTACCAAACCTTCAACTTCTGTTCTAATACTGTAACTGTGGTGCGGGGGGTGGAAACAGAGGGATCGGTGTGTGATGGTTGGTTTGGATTGTTCAGTTGCCTTGGGGGTGTCGTGGCTGGAGTCCTTCTGTAGGTGTTTCTGGGGGTGTGCTTGTCCATCCATTTGATCCTGGGTTATTCTGCTCTCCTTTTTCATTTCCTCCCATTTCTCCTTTCGTTTTTGAACTCTCTCTTTTATCGTCTTCCTTTCGTCCTGTGTTCTGTCTCGATCGAGGTACACACTCCGGAACTCCTGCTTGCCTCTCAGCCGTGCTTTCTCCTGCAGGATCATGGTTCGGATCATGTGTACTCACCTATTTGTACTCACCTATTTGTGGTTGCAGGGGTCGAGTCCTAGCTCCTGGCCCCGCCTCTTCACCGGTTGCTACTAGACCCTCTCTCTCCCCGCTCCATGAGCTTTATCAAACCTCGTCTTAAAACTGTGTATGGTTCCTGCCTCCACTACGTCATTTTCTAGGCTATTCCACTGCCTTACAACTCTATGACTGAAGAAATACTTCCTACTATCTCTCTGACTCATTTGTGTCTTCAACTTCCAATTGTGGCCTCTTGTTTCTGTGTCCCCTCCCTGGAACATCCTGTCCTTGTCCACCTTGTCTATTCCACGCAGTATTTTATATGTCGTTATCATGTCTCCCCTGACCCTCCTGTCCTCCAGTGTCGTCAGGCCGATTTCCCTTAATCTTTCTTCATAGGACATTCCCCTTAGCTCTGGAACTAACCTTGTTGCAAACCTTTGTACTTTCTCTAGTTTCTTGACGTGCTTTATCAAGTGCGGGTTCCAAACAGGTGCTGCATATTCCAGTATGGGCCTGACATACACGGTGTACAGTGTCTTGAATGATTCCTTACTAAGGTGTCGGAATGCTGTTCTCAGGTTTGCCAGGCGCCCATATGCTGCAGCAGTTATCTGATTGATGTGTGCTTCCGGAGACATGCTCGGTGTTATACTCACCCCAAGATCTTTCTCCTTGAGTGAGGTTTGCAGTCTTTGGCCACCTAGCCTATACTCTGTCTGTGGTCTTCTGTGCCCTTCCCCTATCTTCATGACTTTGCATTTGGCAGGATTAAATTCGAGAAGCCATTTGCTGGACCAGGTGTCCAGTCTGTCCAGGTCTCTTTGAAGTCCTGCCTGGTCCTCATCAGATTTAATTCTCCTCATTAACTTCACATCATCTGCAAACAGGGACACTTCTGAGTCTAACCCTTCCGTCATGTCGTTCACATATACCAAAAATAGCACTGGTCCTAGGACCGACCCCTGTGGGACCCCGCTCGTCACAGGTGCCCACTGTGATACATCATTACGTACCATGACTCGTTGTTGCCTCCCTGTCAGGTATGTGTGTGTGTGTGTGTGTGTGTGTGTGTGTGTACTCACCTTGTACTCACCTAGTTGAGGTTGCGGGGGTCGAGTCCAAGCTCCTGGCCCCGCCTCTTCACTGGCAACAAGAAGAGTCCAATGATCTTCAAGGATTGTCGATCCTTCTCCAGTTAATGGCATGAGAGACACTCAACTCTCCCAGCCACTGAATGAACACAAAAAAACTAAACCTTACTATTACAAAAAAGTAATTTTTTAAAGAAGATGGTAAGATTTACTTCTTTTGTAATAAAGAGTTCGGGATACATAAATACACACATTAATAAATTAATCTTTAATATATAAAAATCAACTATCTTTGGTCTAGAGGTATTTGAACTATGATATAATAATAATATGTACATGTTACTATAATAAATTATAATTAGCATTTTACTAAAATATAATTAATAACCCTACACAGGGTACAACTCTTGACACTACTGTCACTATATATATATATCTCTATGCTAAAACAATAAATTATAAATAACATTTTTATAATAATAAATTACAATCAACTGCCTCTCACGACACGAAGTCAGTCACACGACACTGTTCAGTGTACACTACAACCAGGCCATCTTCAGTGTCCCACGACACCCTTTTCATCTCAGTGTTCCACTACGGTCCTGTGCATATCTCAGTGTTCCACTCCATCGTACGTCCCTCAGTGTCACACTACGGTCCTGGCCCAGTTCAGTGTAACACTCCAACCTTTTCTTCATGTAATGTCCCACTAAACAGCATCTGACGACTCCGGCCCACAGTTGATCAACGTAGACGGTGAGTCCACAGACATCACCGGTAGTCCAGTAAATCCTCTCCAAAGGCGGTTGACACACCGCTAGCCGAACACCATGCTGCAAGCTCACTGAATGCGGCCGTCAAGTAACTGAGGCCAACAGACTCAGTGAGCTGCGGTGAGCGGTTCTTCTAACGCCAGTAGATAGGTACGATTCGGTGGTCAGGTACCTACTGCATAGACGTGTACCCTGAGGAGTTCAGGTACTTAATGTTGAAGCCAGTAGACGTGTACCCTTCGGTGGTCAGGTACCTACTGCTTAGGTGTGTACAGCGAGGCGCTCAGGTACATAATATTTCTAAAGCCAGTAGACGTGTACCCTTCGGTGGTCAGGTACCTACTGCTTAGGTGTGTACAGCGAGGCGCTCTGGTACATACTGTTACTAAAGCCAGTAGACGTGTACCCTTCGGTGGTCAGGTACCTACTGCTTAGGTGTGTACAGCGAGGCGCTCTGGTACATACTGTTACTAAAGCCAGTAGACGTGTACCCTTCGGTGGTCAGGTACCTACTGCTTAGGTGTGTACCGTGAGGCACTCAGGCTCTTACTGCTCTAAGGCCGGCTCAGCAGCCCCCACATTGGGTTTGATGACGCACCCAGTGGTACTGCCGGCCGGCAGGTTAACTATTTAACCGCTAGTTTGGCAGGGGCCGCAACACTTACACTGTCAAGAGCAGTGAACCAGAGGTGACATGATCACAACTTATGTGTGTGTGTACTCACCTAGTTGTACTCACCTAGTTGAGGTTGCGGGGGTCGAGTCCGAGCTCCTGGTCCCGCCTCTTCACACACTTCACTGTGTGTGTGTGTGTGTGTGTGTGTGTGTGTGTGTGTGTGTGTGTGTGTGTGTGTGTGTGTGTGTGTGTGTGTGTGTGTGTATGTGTGTGTGTGTGTGTGTGTGTGTGTGTGTGTGCGTGTATGTGTG